>NW_027046396.1:0-26070 GCF_025399875.1 Dalotia coriaria | reverse complement strand
CTTTTAAAAAAAACCAAAAAAAATCTTTTTTGTGTTTGCAAAAAATTAAAATTTTTAAAAAGCATTTTCGCTTTTTTAGATCGTTGAAATCGTTCAAAAGAGAATATTAAAAAACTAAAAAAACCCCAAAAAAATTCCCCCTTTTTTGTTTTTTAAGCTTTTAGCGTTAAATGCTGGTTTTAAAAAAAAAAAAAAAAACCCGTTTTTTGGTTTTCGCAAAACCCCTTTTTCCCCCCAAAAAATTTTGTGATCGTTGAAATCGTTCAAATAGAGCAATAAAAAAAAAAAAAACGAATAAAAAAAAATTTCGTCGTTTTAGGGTTTTTTTTACGAAACGCAGATTAAAGCTCAAAACGCTTTTTTGCTAAAATAAGATTTCGCTTTTAGATCGTTGAAATCTTTCAAAAAAAAGCAATATTAAAAAAACAATAAAAAAAATTTCGCGTTTTTGCTGTTTTAGGGTTAAAACGCGATTAAAGCTCAAACGTGCTTTTTTCCCAAAATAAGCTTTTTCAAGCATTTTTAGATCGTTGAAATCGTTCAAAAAAAGCAATAAATAAAAACGAATAAAAAAAAATTTCGTCGTTTTATGTTGTTTTACGCTTTAAAAACGCAAAATAAAGCTCCCCCCCTGTTTTGCTAAAATAAGCTTTTTCGCATTTTAGATCGTTAAATCGTTAAATAGCCAATAAAAAAAAACGAATAATAAAATTGCGTTTTATTTGTTTTACGCGAAAAAACGCGAAAAAAGAAAAACGTGGGGGTTTTGCTAAAATGCATTTTCAAGCTTTTAGATCGCGAAATCTTTCTAAAGAATAAAAAAAAAACAATAAAAAAATTTCCCGTTTTTATGTGTTTTACGCGTTAAACGAGATTGCTCAAATCCCGTTTTGCTAAAATAAGATTTTCCTTTTTGTTTTGAAACGTTCAAATGGGAAAAAATAAATAAAAACAAAAAAAAAAAAATTTCGCGTTTTAGTTGTTTCGCGTTAAACGAAAAAAGTCAAAACCCCCGGTTTTGTAAAAAGCATTTTCAAGCTTTTGATCGTTGAAATCGTTCAAAAGGAATTTTTAAAAAAACAAAAAAAATGCGGGTTTTAGGGTTAAAAAACGGTTTAAAAAGTAAAAACGTGTGTTTTCAAAATGCATTTTCGCTTTTAGATGCTGAAAACGTTCAAATAGGCAAAAAAATAAAAACCAAAAAAAAAAAATTTGTCTTTTTTATTTTTTACGCTTAAAACGCAAAATAAAGCTAAAAACGTGCTTTTTTGCAAAAATAAGCTTTTCAAGCTTTTTAGATCGTTGAAATCGTTCAAATAGAGTTAAATAAAAAAAAAAAAAAAATTTTGTCGTTTTATGTTTTTTTAGGGTTAAAAACGCAGAAAAGTAAAACGGTTTTTTTTTAAAATAAGCATTTCAAGCTTTTAGACGTTAAATCGTTCAAATAAAAGCAATAAAAAAAAAACGAATAATAAAAATTCGTCGTTTTATGTTGTTTTACGCTTTAAAAACGCAGTTTAAAAAGCTCAAAAGGGCTGTTTTGCTAAATAAGCATTTTCGATTTTGATCGGAAATCGTTCAAATAAAAGAAATAAAAATAAAAACAATAAAAAATTTTCGTCTTTTTTATGCTTTTTACCCCTAAAACGCAGAAAAAAACTAAAAACGTGCTGTTTGCTAAAATAAGTTTTCGCATTTTAGATCGTTGAAATCGTTCAAATAGACGCATTATTAATAAAACGAATACCAGCAAATTCGTCGTTTTATGCTGTTTTACGCGTTAAAACGCAGATTAAAGCTCAAAACGTGCTGTTTTGCTACAAAATAAGCATTTTCAAGCATTTTAGGATCGTTGAAATCGTCTTCAAATAGAAGCAATATTAATAAAACGAATAATAAAAAATCCGTCGTTTTATGTTGTTTTACGCGTTAAAACGCAGATTAAAGCTCAAAACGTGCTGTTTTGCTAAAATAAGTATTTTCAAGCATTTTAGATGGTTGAAATTCGTTCAAATAGAAGCCATTATTAATAAAAAAAAAACGAATAATAAAATTCGTCGTTTCGGCGCTGCTGTTTTACGCGTTAAAATCCTTAGATTAAAGCTCAAAATGCGCCGTTTTGCTAAAATAAGCATTTTCAAGCATTTTAGATCGCTGAAATCGTCTCAACAGAAGCACATAATAAAACGAATAATAAAAATTTCTTGTCGTTTTATGTTGCTTACGCGTTAAAACGCAGATTAAAGCTCAAACCGTGCTGTTTTGCTAAATAATCATTTCAAGCATTTTAGATCGTTGGAAATCGTTCAAATAGACGCAATATTAATAAAAAAACGAATACTGCAATCTGTCGTTTTATGCTATTTTACGCGTTAAAACGCAGATTAAGCTCAAAACGTGCTGGTTTTTTACGCTACCTTTCGCCATTTAGATCGTTGAAATCGTTCAACAGAAGCAAATATTAATAAAACGAATAATAAAAAATTCGTCGTTTTATGCTGTTTTACGCGTTAAAACGCAGATTAAAAGCTCAAAAAACGTGCTGTTTGCTAAAATAAGCATTTTCAAGATTTTAGATCGTTGAAATCGTTCAAATAGAAGCTAATATTAATAAAAAACGAATAATAAAATTTCGTCGTTTTATGCTGTTTTACGCGTTAAACGCAGACAAAAGCCCAAACTGTGCTGTTTTGCTAAAATAACCATTTCAAGCATTTTGATCGTTGAATCGTTCAAATAGACGCAATATTAATAAAAACGAATAAAATCGCCGTTTTATGCTATTTTACGCGTTAAAACGATTAAAGCTCAAACGTGCTGTTTTGCTAAAATAAGCATTTTCAAGACGATCGTTGAAAATGGTTCAAATAGACGCAATATTAATAAAACGAATAATAAAAATTCTGTCGTTTTATGCTGTTTTACGCGTTGAAACCCAGATTAAAGCTCAAACGTGCTGGTTTTGCTAAAATAAGTACTACGCTACTTTAGATCGCTGAAATGGTTCAAATAGACGCATATTAATAAAAACGAATAATAAAAAATTTTGCCGTTTTATGTTTTACGCGCGTTAAAACGCAGATTAAAGCTCAAACGTGCTGTTTTACAAAATAATCATTTCAAGCACGGATCGTTGAAACGTTCAACAGACGTATTATTACCAAAAACGAATAATAAAAATTCTGCCTGCTTTTATGCTTGCCTACGCGTTAAAAAAACGCAGAGCAAAGCTCAAACGTGCTGTTTTGCCAAATAAGCATTTTCGCCATTTTAGATCGCTGGAAAATCGTTCAAATCGAAGCTAAGATTACTAAAAACGAATAATAAAAAAATTCGTCGTTTTATACCACGCGTTAAAACGCAGATTAAAAGCTCAAAACGCCGTTTTGCTAAAAATAATCATTTTAAGCATTTTAGATCGCTGAACCGTTCAAATAGATGCAATATTAATAAAAAACGAATACAAAAATTTCGTCGTTTTTATGCTGTTTTACGCGCTAAACGCAGATTAAAGCTCAAAACGCTGGGTTTTGCTAAAATGCCATTTTCAAGCATTTTAGATCGCTTAAAATCGCCCAAATAGAAGCTAATATTAATAAAAAACGTAACACAAAAATTCGTCGTTTTATAGCTGTTTTACGCGTTAAAACGCAGATTAAAGCTCAAACGTGCTGTTTTGCTAAAATAAGCATTTTCAAGCATTTTAGATCGTTGAAATCGTTCAACAGACGCAATATTAATAAAAAACGAATAATAAAAAATTTCGTCGTTTTTATGCTGTTCTTTACGCGTTAAATGCAGATTAAAGCTCAAACGTGCTGTTTTGCTAAAAATAAGCATTTTCAAGCATTTTAGATCGTTGAAATCGTTCAAATATAGCTAAATATTAATAAAAACGAATAATAAAATTCGTCGTTTTGCTGTTTTACGCGTTAAACGCAGATTAAAGCTCAAACGTGCTGTTTTGCATAAAATAATCATTTTCAAGCATTTTAGATCGCTGGAAATCGTTCGCTAAATAGACGCAATATTAATGCGCGAATAACAAAATTTGTCGTTTTATGTTGCTCTTAGCGTTAAACGCAGATTAAAGCCTCAAAACGTGCTGTTTTACAAAATAAGCATTTTCAAGCGTTTAGACGTTGAAATCGTTCAAATAGAAGCAATATTAATAAAAACGAATAAATAATAAAAAAAAAATCGTCGTTTTTATGCTGTTTTACGCGTTAAAAAACGCAGATTAAAGCCTCAAAACGTGCTGTTTTGCTAAATAAGCATTTTCAAGCATTTTAGATCCTTGAAATCGTTCAAATAGAAGCAATATTAATAAAAACGAATAATAAAAATTCTCGTCGTTTTTATAAAGCGTTTTACGCGTTAAAACGCAGATTAAAGCTCAAACGTGCTGTTTTGCTAAAATAACCATTTTCAAGCATTTTAGATCGTTGAAATCGTTCAAATAGACGCAATATTAATAAAACGAAAAAATAAAAATTTCGTAGTTTTATGCTGTTTTACGCGTTAAAACGCAGATTAAAGCTCAAACGTGCTGTTTTTGCTGCACAAGCATTTTCGCGACGGAGAGCAGTTGAAATCGTTCAAATAGACGCAATATTAATAAAACGAATAACAAAAATTCGTCGTTTTATGCCGTTTACGCGTTAAAACGCAGATTAAAGCTCAAAACGTGCTGTTTTGCTAAAATAAGCATTTTCAAGCATTTTGATCGCTGAAATCGTTCAAATAGACGCAATATTAATAAAAAAACGAATAATAAAATTTCTGTCGTTTTATGCTGTTTTACGCGATAAAACGCAGATTAAAGCTCAAAAACGTGCTGTTTTTGCTAAAATAAGCATTTTCAAGCATTTTAGATCGTTGAAATCGTTCAAATAGAAGCAATATTAATAAAAACGAATATAAAAAATTCGTCGTTTTATGCTGTGTCACGCGTTAAAACGCAGATTAAAGCTCAAAACGTGCTGTTTTGCTAAAATAAGCATTTTCAAGCATTTTAGATCGTTGAAATCGTTCAAATCAGACGCAATATTAATAAAAACGAATAATAAAAATTTCGTCGTTTTATGCTGTTTTACGCGTTAAACGCAGATTAAAGCTCAAACGTGTTGTTTTGCTAAAAAATAAGCATTTTCAAGCATTTTAGATCGTTGAAATCGTTCAAATAGAAGCCCTATTAATAAAAACAATAATAAAAATTCGTCGTTTTTATGCTGTTTTACGCGTTAAAACGCAGATTAAAAGCTCAAAACGTGCTGTTTGCTAAAATAATAATATTCAAGCATTTTAGATCGTTGAAATCGTTCAACTAGACGTAATATTAATAAAAACGAATAATAAAAATTTCGTCGTTTTATGCTGTTTTACGCGTTAAAACGCAGAGTAAAGCTCAAAACGTGCTGTTTTGCTAAAATAAGCATTTTCAAGCATTTTAGATCGTTGAAATCGTTCAAATAGACGCAATATTAATAAAAACGAATAACAAAAAATTCGTCGTTTTATGCTGTTTTACGCGTTAAAACGCAGATTAAAGCTCAAAACGTGCTGTTTTGCAAAATAAGCATTTTCAAGCATTTTAGATCGTTGAAATCGTTCAAATAGACTAATATTAATAAAAACGAATAATAAAATTTTGTCGTTTTATGCTGTTTTACGCGTTAAAACGCAGATTAAAGCTCAAACGTGCTGTTTTGCTAAAATAAGCATTTTCAAGCATTTTAGATCGCTGAAATCGTTCAAATAGACGCAATATTAATAAAAACGAATAATAAAAATCTGTCGTTTTATGCTGTTTTACGCGTTAAAACGCAGATTAAAGCTCAAACGTGCTGTTTTGCTAAAATAAGCATTTTCAAGCATTTTAGATGGTTGAAATCGTTCAAATAGAAGCAATATTAATAAAAACGAATAATAAAAATTCGTCGTTTTATGCTGTTTTACGCGTTAAACGCAGATTAAAGCTAAAACGTGCTGTTTTGCTAAAATAAGCATTTTCAAGCATTTTAGATCGTTGAAATCGTTCAAATAGACGCAATATAAATAAAAAAACGAATAGAAGCAAAATAGAAGCAATATTAATAAAAACGAATGATAAAAATTCGTCGTTTTATGCTGTTTTACGCGTTAAAACGCAGATTAAAAGCTCAAAACGTGCTGTTTTGCTAGAATAAGCATTTTCAAGTATTTTAGATCGTTGAAATCGTTCAAATAAAAGCAATATTAATAAAAACGAATAATAAAAAATCGTCGTTTTATGCTGTTTTACGCGTTAAAACGCAGATTAAAGCTCAAAACGTGCTGTTTTGCTAAAATAAGCATTTTCAAGCATTTTAGATCGTTGAAATCGTTCAAATAGAAGCAATATTAATAAAAACGAATAATAAAAATTCGTCGTTTTTAAGCTGTTTTACGCGTTAAAACGCAGATTAAAGCTCAAACCGTGCTGTTTTGCTAAAATAATCATTTTCAAGCATTTTAGATCGTTGAAATCGTTCAACAGACGCAATATTAATAAAAACGAATAATAAAAAATTCGTCGTTTTATGCTGTTTTACGCGTTAAACGGGTGATTAAAAGCTCAAAAAAACGTGCTGTTTTGCTAAAATAAGCATTTTCAAGCATTTTAGATCGCTGAAATCGTTCAAATAGAGCTAAATATTAATAAAAACGAATAATAAAAAAATCCGTCGTTTTATGTTGCTTCATGTTAAAAACGCAGATTAAAGCTCAAAACGCTGTTTTGCTAAAATAAGCATTTTCAAGCATTTAGATGGCTGAAATCGTTCAAATAGAAGCTAAATATTAATAAAAACGAATAATAAAAAAATTCGTCGTTTTTATGCTGTTTTACGCGTTAAAACTCGTGATTAAAAGCTCAAAACGTGCTGTTTGCTAAAATAAGCATTTTCAAGCATTTTAGATCGTTGAAATCGTTCAACAGAAGCAATATTAATAAAAAAAACGAATAATGTACCCCGTCGTTTTATGCTGTTTTACGCGCGTTAAAACGGCGATTAAAGCTCAAACCGTGCTGTTTTGCTAAAATAATCATTTTCTGCCATTTTATATCGTTGAAATCGTTCAAATAGACGCAATATTAATAATAAAAAAACGAATAATAAAAATTCGTCGTTTTATGTTATTTTACGCCGTTAAAACGCAGATTAAAGCTCAAAACGTGCTGTTTTGCTAAAATAAGCATTTCAAGCATTTTGTGATCGCTGGAAATCGTTCAAATAGAAGTACATTAATAAAAAACGAATAATAAAAAATTGTCGTTTTATAAGCTGTTTTACGCGTTAAAACGCAGATTAAAGCTCAAAACGTGCTGTTTTGCTAAAATAAGCATTTTCGCCATTTTAGATCGTTGAAATCGTTCAAATAGAAGCAATAATAAAAAAAAAAACGAATAATAAAATTTTCGTCGTTTTATGCTGTTTTACGCGTTAAAACGCAGATTAAAGCTCAAAACGTGCTGTTTTGCTAAAATAAGCATTTTCGCTATTTTAGATCGTTGAAATCAACACCAAATAGAAGCAATATTAATAAAAAACGAATAATAAAAATCCGTCGTTTTATGCTGTTTTACGCGTTAAAACGCAGATTGCCCAAACGTGCTGTTTTTGCTAAATAAAGCATTTTCAAGCATTTTAGATGGTTGAAATCGTTCAAATAGAAGCAATATTAATAAAAACGAAGGAATAAAAAATCTTCGTCGTTTTATGCTGTTTCTGCCGCGTTAAAAATTGTGATTAAAGCCTCAAAACGCTGTTTTGCTAAAATAAGCATTTTCAAGCATTTTATATCTGTTGAAATCGTTCAAATAGAAGTAATATTAATAAAAAACGAATAATAAAAAATTTCGTTTTTATGCTGTTTTACGCGTTAAAAACGCAGATTAAAAGCTCAACCGTGCTGTTTTGCTAAAATAATCATTTTCAAGCATTTTATATCGTTGAAATCGTTCAAATAGACGTGCAATATTAATAAAAAAACGAATAATAAAAATTCGTCGTTTTTATGTTATTTTACGCGCGTTAAAACGCAGATTAAAGCTCAAAACGTGCTGTTTTGCTAAAATAAAGCATTTTCAAGCATTTTATCGTTGAAATCGTTCAAATAGAAAGTAATATTAATAAAACGAATAATAAAAATTCGTCGTTTTATGCTGTTTTACGCGTTAAAACGCAGATTAAAGCTCAAAACGTGCTGTTTTGCTAAAATAAGCATTTTCGCGACGGTGATCGTTGAAACGCCCTTTCAAATAGAAGCAATATTAATAAAAACGAATAATAAAAATTTCGTCGTTTTATGCTGTTTTACGCGTTAAAACGCAGATTGCAAAGCTCAACCGTGCTGTTTTGCTAAATAATCATTTCAAGCATTTTAGATCGCTGAAATCGTTCAAATAGACGCAATATTAATAAAACGAATAATAATAAAAAAATTCGTCGTTTTATGCTATTTTACGCTGCTAAACGCGGTGATTAAAGCTCAAACGCTGTTTTGCTGCTAAAATAAGCATTTTCAAGCATTTTAGGATCGTTGAAATCGTTCAAATAGAAGCAATATTAATAAAACGAATAATAAAAATTCGTCGTTTTATGTTGTTTACGCGTTAAAAACGCAGATTAAAGCTCAAAACGTGCTGTTTTGCTAAAAATAAGCATTTTCAAGCATTTTAGATCGTTAAATGGTTCAACAGACGCAATATTAATAAAAACGAATAATAAAAATTTCGTCGTTTTTATGCTGTTTTACGCGTTAAAACGCAGATTAAAAGCTCAAAACGTGCTGTTTTGCTAAAATAATCATTTCACATTTTAGATCGTTGAAATCGTTCAAATAGACGTAATATTAATAAAAACGAATAATAAAAATTTCGTCGTTTTATGCGCCGTTTTACGCGTTGTAAAACGCAGAGTAAAGCTCTCAAACGTGCTGTTTTGCTAAAATAAGCATTTTCTAAGCATTTTAGATCGTTGAAATCGTTCAAATCGAAGCAAGATTAATAAAAAACGAATAATAAAAAATTCACGTTTTATGTTTCACGCGTTAAAAACGCAGATTAAAGCTCAAAACGTGCTGTTTTGCTAAAATAATCATTTTTAAGCATTTTAGATCGTTGAAATCGTTCAAATAGACGCAATATTAATAAAAAACGAATAATAAAAAATTTCGTCGTTTTATGCTGTTTTTACGCGTTAAAACGCAGATTAAAGCTCAAAACGTGCTGTTTTATAAAATAAGCATTTTCAAGCATTTTAGATCGTTGAAATCGTTCAAATAGAAGAATATTAATAAAAACGAATAATAAAATTCGTCGTTTTATGCTGTTTTACGCGTTAAACGCAGACAGCTCAAAACGTGCTGTTTTGCTGTAACAAGCATTTTCAAGCATTTTAGATCGTTGAAATCGTCTTCAAATAGACGCATTAATAAAAACGAATAATAAAAATTTCGTCGTTTTTATGCTGTTTTACGCGTTAAAAATGCAGATTAAAGCTCAAAACGCGCTGTTTTGCTAAAATAAGCATTTTCAAGCATTTGTGATCGTTGAAATCGTTCAACAGGTGCCAATATTAATAAAAACGAATACCGTACCCGTCGTTTTATGCTGTTTTACGCGTTAAACGCAAATTAAAGCTCAAACGTGCTGTTTTGCTAAAATAATCATTTTCAAGCATTTTAGATCGTTGAAATCGTTCAAATAGACGCAATATTAATAAAAAGCGAATAATAAAATTCTCTGTCGTTTTATGCTGTTTACGCGTTAAAACGCAGATTAAAAGCTCAAAACGTGCTGTTTTACAAAATAAGCATTTTCAAGCGTTTTAGATCGTTAAATGCTTCAAATAGAAGCAATATTAATGAAAACGAATAATAAAAAATCGTCGTTTTTATGCCGTTTACGCGTTAAACGCAGATTAAAAGCCTCAAAACGTGCTGTTTTGCTGTAAATAAGCATTTTCAAGCATTTTATCCTTTTGAAATCGTTCAAATAGAAGCAAATATTAATAAAAACGAATAATAAAAATTTCGTCGTTTTTTATGCCGTTTTACGCGTTAAAACGCAGATTAAAGCCTCAAACGTGCTGTTTTGCTGCTAAAATAAGCATTTTCAAGCATTTAGATCGTTGAAATCGTTCAAATAGAAGCTTTTCAATATTAATAAAACGAATAATAAAAAATTGCCGTTTTATGCTGTTTTACGTTAAAAACGCAGATTAAAAGCCTTCAAAAACGTGCTGTTTTGCTAAAATGCTATTTTCGCTATTTGTGATCGCGTTGAAATCGTTCAACAGACGCAATATTAATAAAAAAAACGAATAACAAAAATTCGTCGTTTTATGCTGCCTTTACGCGTTAAACGCAGATTAAAGCCTCAAAACGTGCTGTTTTGCAAAATAAGCATTTTCGCTACTTTTAGATTGCTGAAATGTTCAAATAGTATAAATATTAATAAAAAAACGAATAATAAAAATTCGTCGTTTTATGCTGTTTACGCGTTAAAACGCAGATTAAAGCTCAAAACGTGCTGTTTTGCTAAAATAAGCATTTTCAAGTATTTTAGACGTTAAGCTGAAATCGTTCAAATAGACGCATTATTAATAAAAACGAAAAATAAAAATTTCGTAGTTTTATGTTGCCTTTACGCGTTAAAACGCAGATTAAAGCTCAAACGTGCTGTTTGCTAAAATAAGCATTTTCAAGCATTTTATGTATAGTTGAAATCGTTCAAATAGACGCAATATTAATAAAAAAAACGAATAATAAAAAAATTCGTCGTTTTTATGCTGTTTACGCGTTAAAACGCGATTAAAGCTCAAAAACGTGCTGTTTTGCTACAAAAATAAGCATTTTCAAGCATTTAGATCGCTGGAAATCGTTCAAATAGACGCAATATTAATAAAAAACGAATAATAAAAATTTCCGTCGTTTTATGCTGTTTTACGCGATAAAACGCAGATTAAAGCTCAAAAACGTGCTGTTTTGCTAAAATAAGCATTTTCAAGCATTTTAGATCGTTGAAATCGTTCAAATAGACGCAATATTAATAAAAAAGAAAAAATAAAAATTTCTGCAGTTTTTATGCCGTTTTACGCGTTAAAACGCAGATTAAAGCTCAAAACGTGCTGTTTTGCTAAAAATAAGCATTTTCGCCATTTTAGATCGTTGAAATCGTTCAACAGACGCAATCATTAATAAAAACGAATAATAAAAATTTCGTCGTTTTATGCTGCCTTTACGCGTTAAAAACGCAGATTAAAGCTCAAAACGTGCTGTTTTGCTAAAATAAGCATTTTCAAGCATTTTAGATCGTTGAAATCGTTCAACTAGACGCAATAATAAAAACGAATAATAAAAAATTTCGTCGTTTTATGCTGTTTTACGTTAAAACGCAGATTAAAACTCAAAACGTGTTGTTTTGCTAAAATAAGCATTTTCAAGCATTTTAGATCGTTGAAATCGTTCAAATGAAGCCCTATTAATAAAAACAAATAATAAAAAATTCGTCGTTTTTATGCTGTTTTACGCGTTAAAACGCAGGTCGCTCAAAACGTGCTGTTTGCAAAATAATAATATTCAAGCATTTTTAAGTCGTTGGAAATCGTTCAAATAGACGTAATATTAATAAAAACGAATAATAAAAATTTCGTCGTTTTTATGCTGTTTTACGCGTTAAAACGCAAGTAAAGCTCAAAACGTGCTGTTTGCTAAAATAAGCATTTTCAAGCATTTTAAGATCGTTGGAAATCGTTCAAATAGCGCAATATTAATAAAAACGAATAACAAAAATTTCGTCGTTTTTATGCTGTTTACGCGTTGAAACGCAGATTAAAGCTCAAAACGTGCTGTTTTTGCTAAAAAGCATTTTCAAGCATTTTAGATCGTTGAAATCGTTCAAATAGAAGCAATATTAATAAAACGAATAATAAAAAATTCGTCGTTTTTTATGCTGTGTTACGTGTTAAACGCAGATTAAAGCTCAAAACGTGCTGTTTGCTAAAATAAGCATTTTCAAGCATTTTAGATCGTTGAAATCGTTCAACTAGACGCAATATTAATAAAAACGAATAATAAAAATTTCGTCGTTTTTATGCTGTTTACGCGTTAAAACGCAGATTAAAACTCAAAACGTGTTTGTTTTTTGCTTTAAAAATAAGCATTTTCAAGCATTTTAGATCGTTGAAATCGTTCAAATAGAAGCCTATTAAAAACAAATAATAAAAAATTCACGTCGTTTTTATGCTGTTTACGCGTTAAAACGCAGATTAAAACTCAAAACGTGCTGTTTTGCAAAAATAATAATATTCAAGCATTTTAGATCGTTGAAATCGTTCAAATAGACATGTATTAATAAAAACGAAGATAATAATAAAAATTTCGTCGTTTTATGCTGTTTGCAGCGAACGCAGGTAAAGCTCAAAACGTGCTGTTTTGCTAAAATAAGCATTTCCAAGCATTTTTAGATCGTTGAAATCATTCCAAATAGACGCAATATTAATAAAAACGAATAACAAAAATTTCGTCGTTTTTGCATGCTGTTTTACGCGTTGAAACGCAGATTAAAACTCAAAACGTGCTGTTTTTGCTAAAAATAAGCATTTTCAAGCATTTTTAGATCGTTGAAATCGTTCAAATAGAA
The DNA here is from genome assembly GCF_025399875.1 of Dalotia coriaria. Lineage (NCBI taxonomy): Eukaryota > Metazoa > Arthropoda > Insecta > Coleoptera > Staphylinidae > Dalotia > Dalotia coriaria. The sequence goes on along the minus strand of NW_027046396.1, from coordinate 13,403 downwards.
GCAATATTAATAAAACGAATAATAAAAATTCGTCGTTTTTATGCTGTTTACGCGTTAAAACGCAGATTAAAGCTCAGAAACGTGCTGTTTTAGCACAAAATAATCATTTTTCAAGCATTTTTAGATGCGTTGAAATCGTTCAAATAGACGCAATATTAATACAAAAACGAATAATAAAATTTCGTCGTTTTATGCTGTTTACGCGTTAAACGCAGATTAAAGCTCAAAACGTGCTGTTTTGCTAAAATAACATTTTCAAGCATTTTAGATCGTTGAAATCGTTCAAATGAAGCAATATTAATAAAAACGAATAATAAAAAATCGCCGTTTTTATGCTGTTTTTTACGCGTTAAACGCAGATTAAAAACTTCAAAACGTGCTGTTTTGCTAAAATAAAACATTTTCAAGCATTTTAGATCGTTGAAATCGTTCAAATAGAAGCAATATTAATAAAAACGAATAATAAAAATTTCGTCGTTTTGCTGTTTTGCGTTAAAACGCAGATTAAAAGCTCAAAACGATGCTGTTTTGCTAAAATAAACATTTTCAAGCATTTTAGATCGTTGAAATCGTTCAAATATAAGCAATATTATTAATAAAAACGAATAATAAAAATTGCGTCGTTTTTATTTCTGTTTGCGCGTTAAAACGCAGATTAAAAATAAAACGATGCTGTTTTGCTAAAATAAGCATTTTCAGAAGCATTTTAGATCGTTGAAATCGTTCAAATATAAGCAATGGCAAAACGAATAATAAAAAAATTCGTCGTTTTTTATTCTGTTTTGCGTTAAAACGCGCCAGATTAAAGCTCAAAACGTGCGCTGTTTTGCTTTAAAATAAGCATTTTTCAAGCATTTTTAGATCGATTTGAAAATCGTCCAAATAGAAATATGTGTAAAAACGAATAGTAAAAAATTCGTCGTTTTATGCTGTTTTTGCGCGTTAAAACGCAGGCTCAAAACGTGCTGTTTTTGCTAAAATAAGCATTTTCAAGCATTTTTTAGATCGTTAAAATCACGTTCAAAATAGACGCAATATTAATAAAAAACGAATAATAAAATTTCGTCGTTTTTATGTTGTTTTACGCGTTAAACGCAGATTAAAGCTCAAAACGTGCTGTTTTGCTTGCTTTAAAAAAGCATTTTCAAGCATTTAGATCGTTGAAATCGTTCCAAAAGGCCAGAAACAATATTAATAAAACAGATAATAAAAATTCGTCGTTTTTATGCTGTATTTACGATGATGTTAAAACGCAGATTAAGCTCAAAACGTGCTGTTTTGCTGAAATAAACATTTTCAAGCATTTTAGATCGTTGAAATCGTTCAACCAGACGCAATATTAATAAAAACGAATAATAAAAATTTCGTCGTTTTTATGCTGTTTACGCGTTAAAACGCAGATTAAAGCTCAAAACACAGTGTTGTTTTGCTAAAATAAGCATTTTCAAGCATTTTTTAGATCGTTTGAAATCGTTCAAATAGAAGCCTATTAATAAAAACAAATAATAATAAAAAAATTCGTCGTTTTTATGCTGTTTTACGCGTTAAAACGCAGATTAAAACTCAAAACGTGCTGTTTTGCAAAATAATAATATTCAAGCATTTTAGATCGTTGGAAATCGTTCAAATAGACGTAATATTAATAAAAACGAATAATAAAAATTTCGTCGTTTTATGCTGTTTTACGCGTTAAAACGCAGAGTAAAGCTCAAAACGTGCTGTTTTGCTGAAATAAGCATTTTCAAGCATTTAGATCGTTGAAATCGTTCAAATAGACGCAATGACAAAAAACGAATAGCAAAATTTCGTCACGTTTTTATGTACTTGTTTTTTTTCGCGTTAAAACGCAGATTTAAAACTCAAAACGTGCTGTTTTGCTTTAAAATAAGCATTTTCAAGCATTTTAGATCGTTGAAATCGTTCAAATAGAAGCAATATTAATAAAAACGAATAATAAAAATTCGTCGTTTTATGCTGTTTTACGCGTTAAAACGCAGATTTAAAAGCTCAAAACGTGCTGTTTTGCTTTAAAATAATAATCATTTTCAAGCATTTTAGATCGTTGAAATCGTTCGTGGAGCGCAATATTATTAAAAACGAATGTAAAAATTTCGTCGTTTTTTATGCTGTTTACGCGTTAAAACGCAGATTAAAGCCTCCAAAACGTGCTGTTTTTGCTAAAATAAAAGCATTTTCAAGCATTTTAGATCGTTGAAAATCGTTCAAATAGAAGCAATAATAAAAACGAATAATAAAAAATCGCCGTTTTTATGCTGTTTTTACGCGTTAAAACGCAGATTAAAACTCAAAACGTGCTGTTTTGCTAAAATAAGCATTTTTCAAGCATTTTAGATCGTTGAAATCGTTCAAATAGAAGCAATATTAGTAAAAACGAATAATAAAAAATTTCGTCGTTTTTATGCTGTTTTTACGCGTTAAAACGCAGATTAAAGCTCAAAACGTGCTGTTTTGCTAAAATAAGCATTTTCAAGCATTTAGATCGTTGAAATCGTTCAAATATAAGCAATATTAATAAAAACGAATAATAATAAAAAATTCGTAAATAACTTTATTCTGTTTTACGCGTTAAAACGCAGATTAAAACTCAAAACGTGCTGTTTTTGCTAAAATAGAAAGCATTTTTTCAAAAGCATTTTAGATCATTTGAAATCACGTTCAAATAGACGCAATATTAATAAAAACGAATAATAAAGAATTTCGTCGTTTTTGCTTTGTTTTACGCGTGAAAACACAGATTAAAATAAAACGTGCTGTTTCAAAAATAAAGCATTTTCAAGCATTTTAGATTATTTGAAATCGTTCAAATAGAAGCAATATTAATAAAACGAATAATAAAAAATTCGTCGTTTTTTATGCTGTTTTGCGCGTTAAAACGCAGATTAAAGCTCAAAACGTGCTGTTTTGCTAAAATAGCATTTTTCAAGCATTTTAGATGGGTGAAATAATTCAAATAGACGCAATATTATTAATAAAAAACGAAAAATAAAAATTTCGTAGTTTTTATGCTGTTTTACGCGTTAAAACGCGATTAAAGCTCAAAAGCGTGCTGTTTGCTTTAAAATAAGAAAAAGCATTTTCGGCATTTTATATCGTTGGGAAATCGTTCAAATAGACGCAATAATAAAAACGAATAATAAATTTAAAATCGTTTTTTTATGCTGTTTTGCGTTAAAACGCAGATTAAAGCTCAAAACGTGCTGTTTTGCTAAAAATAAGCATTTTCAAGCATTTTTGCCAGATCGTTAAATCGTTCAAATAGACGCAATATTAATAAAAACGAATAATACAAAAATTTCGTCGTTTTTATGCTGTTTTTACGCGTTAAAAACGCAGATTAAGAAAGCTCAAAACGTGCTTGTTTTTGCTAAAATAAAGCATTTTCAAGCATTTTAGATCGTTGAAATCGTTCAAATAGAAGCAATAGTAATAAAAACGAATAATAAAAATTCGTCGTTTTTTTATGTTTGTTTTACGCGTTAAAACGCGGGTGAAAAACTCAAAACGTGCTGTTTTGCTAAAATAATCATTTTCAAGCATTTTAGATCGTTGAAATCGTTCAAATAGACACAATATTAATAAAAAACGAATAATAAAAATTTCGTCGTTTTTTATGCTGTTTTTACGCGTTAAAACGCAGATTAAAGCTCAAACGTGCTGTTTTGCTAAAAGAAGCATTTTCAAGCATTTTTAGATCGTTTGAAATCGTTCAAATAGAAGCAATATTAATAAAAACGAATAATAAAATCGCCGTTTTATGCTGTTTTGCGTTAAAACGCGATTAAAGAAGAAGAAAACTCAAAACGTGCTGTTTTGCTAAAATAAGAAAGCATTTTCAAGCATTTTCCAGATCGTTGAAATCACGTTTCAAATAGAAGCAATATTAATAAAAAACGAATAATAAAAATTTCGTCGTTTTATGCTGTTTTGCCGTTAAAACGCAGATTAAAGCTCAAAACGTGCTGTTTTGCTAAAATAAAGCATTTTCAAGCATTTTGAATCGTTGAAATCGTTTCAAAAATATAAGCAATATTAATAAAAACGAATGTAAAATTTGTCGTTTTATGTGCTGTTTTTACGCGTTAAAACGCAGATTAAAGCTCAAAACGTGCTGTTTTTGCTAAAATAAGCATTTTCAAGCATTTTAGATCGTTGAAATCGTTCAAATAGACGCAATATTATTAAAAACGAATAATAAAAATTTCGTCGTTTTTTATGCTGTTTTACGCGTTAAGAAAAACGCAGTTAAAGCTCAAAACGTACTGTTTTTAAGAAATAAGCATTTTCAAGCATTTCAGATCGTTGAAATCGTTCAAATAGAAACAATATTAATAAAAACGAATAATAAAAATTTCGTCGTTTTTATTCTGTTTTACCCACGTTAAAACGCAGATTAAAGCTCAAAACGTGCTGTTTTGCTAAAATAAGCATTTTTCAAGCATTTTAGATCGTTGAAATCCTCGTTCAAATAGGCGCAATATTAATAAAACGAATAATAAAATTTCGTCGTTTTATGCTGTTTTACGCGTTAAAACGCGGAATTAAAATAAAACGTGCTGTTTTGCAAAATAAGCATTTTCAAGCATTTTTAGATTGTTGAAATCGTTCAAATAGAAGCAATATTAATAAAAACGAATAATAAAAAATTCGTCGTTTTATGCTGTTTACGCGTTAAAACGCAGATTAAAGCAAAACGCGTGCTGTTTAAAATAAGCATTTTCAAGCATTTTAGATCGTTGAAATCGTTCAAATAGACGCAATATTAATAAAAACGAAAAATAAATTTCGTAGTTTTATGCTGTTTTTACGCGTTAAAACGCAGATTAAACTGAAACGTGCTGTTTTGCTTTAAAATAAGCATTTTCAAGCATTTTTAGATCGTTGAAATCTGGAATTTCAAAAATAGACGCAATATTAATAAAAACGAATAATAAAAATTCGTCGTTTTATGCTGTTTACGCGTTAAAACGTAGATTAAAGCTCAAAAACGTGCTGTTTTTGCTAAAATAAGCATTTCAAAGCATTTTTAGATCGTTGAAATCGTTCAAATAGACGCAATATTAATAAAAACGAATAATAAAAATTTCGTCGTTTTATGCTGTTTTACGCGTTAAACGCAGATTTAAAGTTCAAAACGTGCTGTTTTGCTAAAATAAGCATTTTCAAGCATTTTTAAGATCGTTGAAATCGTTCAAAATAGAAGCAATGTTAATAAAAACGAATAATAAAAATTCGTCGTTTTTATGCTGTTTTGCGTTAAAACGCAGATTAAAGCTCAAAACGTGCTGTTTTGCTAAAATAAGCATTTTCAAGCATTTTAGATCGTTGAAATCGTTCAAATAAGCAATATTAATAAAAACGAATAATAAAAAATTCGTCGTTTTTTATGCTGTTTTTACGCGTTAAAACGCAGAAGCTCAAAACATTGCTGTTTTGCTAAAATAAGCATTTTTCAAGCATTTTAGATCGTTGAAATCGTTTCAAAATAGACGCAATATTTAATAAAAACGAATAATAAAGTACAGTCGTTTTTATGCTGTTTTACGCGTTAAACGCAGATTAAAACAAAATGTGCTGTTTTTGCTAAAAAAGCATTTTCAAGCATTTTAGATCCCGTTGAAATCGTTCAAATAGAAGCAATATTAATAAAAACGAATAATAAAAAATTCGTCGTTTTGCATGCTGTGTTACGCGTTAAACGCAGATTAAAAGCTCAAAACGTGCTGTTTTGCAAAATAAGCATTTCCAAGCATTTTGAATCGTTGAAATCGTTCAACTAGACGCAATATTAATAAAACGAATAATAAAAATTTAGTAGTTTTATGCTGTTTTACGCGTTAAAGCGCAGATTAAAGCTCAAAACGTGCTGTTTTCTTTAAAATAAACGCATTTTCAAGCATTTTAGATCGTTGAAATCGTTCAAATAGACGCAATATTAATAAAAAACGAATAATAAAAATTTTACGTCGTTTTATGCTGTTTACGCGTTAAAACGCTGATTAAAGCTCAAAACGTGCTGTTTTGCCGATAAGCATTTTCAAGCATTTTAGATCGTTGAAATCGTTCAAAATAGACGCAATATTAATAAAGCGATAATAAAATTTCGTCACGTTTTTTATGCTGTTTTACGCGTTGAAACGCGCTGATTAAAACTCAAAACGTGCTGTTACATGCTAAAATAAGCATTTTTTAAAGCATTTTAGTTCGTTGAAATCGTTCAAATAGAAGCAATATTAATAAAAACGAATAATAAAAATTTCCGTCGTTTTATGCTGTTTTACGCGTTAAAACGCAGATTAAAAGCTCAAAACGATGCTGCTTTGCTAAAATAAGCATTTTCAAGCATTTTAGATCGTTGAAATCGTTTAAATAGACGCAATATTAATAAAACGAATAATAAAAATTCGTCGTTTTTATTCTGTTTACGCGTTTAAACGCTGATTAAAGCTCTCAAACGTGCTGTTTTGCTGAAATAAGCATTTTCAAGCATTTTTAGATCGTTGAAATCGTTCAAATAGACGCAATATTAATAAAAACGAATAATAAAATTTCGTATCGTTTTATGCTGTTTTACGCGTTAAAACACAGCGATTAAAACTGCAAAACGTGCTGTTTTTGCTAAAATAAGCATTTTCAAGCATTTTAGTTCGTTGAAATCGTTCAAATGAAGCAATGATAAATAACGGAATAATAAAATTTAGTCGTTTTTTATGCTGTTTTACGCGTTAAAACGCAGATTAAACTCAATACGTGCTGCTTTGCTAAAATAAGCATTTTCAAGCATTTTTAGTCGTTGAAATCGTTTTAAATAGACGCAATATTAATAAAAACGAATAATAAAAAATTCGTCGTTTTTATTCTGTTTTACGCCGTTAAACGCAGATTAAAAACTCAAAACGTGCTGTTTTTGCTAAAATAAAGCATTTTCAAGCATTTAGATCGTTAATCGTTCAAATAGACGCAATATTAATAAAAACGAATAATAAAAAATTTCATCGTTTTATGCTGTTTTGCGTTAAAACGCAGATTAAACTCAAAACGTGCTGTTTTGCTAAAATAAAGCATTTTTCAGCATTTTAGATTGTTGAAATCGTTCAAATAGAAGCAATATTAATAAAAACGATAATAAAAAATTCGTCGTTTTTATGCTGTTTTTACGCGTTAAAACGTGGTTAAAACTCAAAACGTGCTGTTTTTGCTAAAATAATCATTTTCAAGCATTTTAGATCACGTTGAAATCCTCACGTTTTAAATAGACGCAATAATAAAACGAAAGATAATAAAAAATCCGTCGTTTTATTCTGTTTTACGCGTTAAAACGCAGATTAAAGCTCAAAACGTGCTGTTTTTGCTAAAATAAGCATTTTCAAGCATTTAGATCGTTGAAATCGTTCAAATAGACGCAATATTGGCAAAGGCAGAATAATAAAAGAATTTTATCGTTTTTTTATGCTGTTTTGCGCGTTAAAACGCGTTCAAGCTCAAGCAGTGCTGTTTTTGCTTTAAAATAATAAGCTTTTCAAGCATTTTAGATTGTTGAAATCGTTCAAATAGAAGCAATATAATAAAAACCAAATAATAAAAAATTCGTCGTTTTTATGCTGTTTTACGCGTTAAAACGTGGATTAAAAAGCTCAAAACGTGCTGTTTGCTAAAATAATCATTTTCAAAACGGTAGATCGTTGAAATCGTTCAAATGGAGCGCTATATTAATAAAACGAAATAAAAATTTCGTCGTTTTTACATACTGTTTTACGCGTTAAACGCGGTTAAAACTCAAAAACGTGCTTTGTTTGCTAAAATAATAAGCATTTTCAAGCATTTTTTAGATCGTTGAAATCGTTCAAATAGAAGCAATATTAATAAAAACGAATAATAAAAATTCGTCGTTTTATGCTGTTTTACGCGTTAAAACGCAGATTAAAGCTCAAACGTGCTGTTTTGCTAAAATAAGCATTTTCAAGCATTTTAGATCGTTGAAATCGTTCAAATAGAAGCAATATTAATAAAAACGAATAATAAAAATTCAATGTTTTATGTTGTTTTACGTGCCAAAACGCAGATTGTAAAACTCAAACGTGCTGTTTTGCTAAAATAAGATTTTCAAGCATTTTAGATCGTTGAAATCGTTCAAATAGACGCACATTAATAAAAAAACGAATAATAAAAATTTCTGTCGTTTTGCTGTTTACGCGTTAAAACGCAGATTAAAGCTCAAACGTGCCGTTTTAAGGCTAAAAATAAGCATTTTCAAGCATTTTATTCGCGAAAACCGTTCAAATAGAAGCCAGTTATTAATAAAAACGAATAATAAAAATTTCTGTCGTTTTTATGCTGTTTACGCGTTAAAACGCAGATTAAAGCTCAAAACGTGCTGTTTTGCTAAAATAACTCATTTTCAAGCATTTTGTGATCGTTGAAATCGTCTAAATAGACGCAATATTAATAAAAACGATTAATAAAAAATTTCGTCGTTTTTATGCTGTTTTACGCGTTAAAACGCAGATTAAAGCTCAAAAACGTGCTGTTTTGCTAAAATAAGCATTTTCAAGCATTTTTAGATCGTTGAAATCGTTCAAATAGACGCAATATTAATAAAAAAGGAATAATACTCTGCTGTTTTATGTTGTTTTTACGCGTTAAAATGCAGATTAAAGCTCAAAACGTGCTGTTCATAAAATAAGCATTTCAAGCATTTTACATCGTTAAAAATCGTTCAAATAGAAGCTAATATTAATAAAAACGAATAAAAAAATTCGTCGTTTTTATATGTTGCTCTTACGCGTTAAAACGCAGATTAAAAGCTCAAAAACGTGCTGTTTTATTAAAAATAAGCAATTTCAAGCACTTTAGATCGTTGAAATCGTTCAACAGAAGCAATATTAATAAAAACGAATAATAAAAATTTCTGCCGTTTTATGCTGTTTTACGCGTTAAAACGCAGATTAAAAGCTCAAAATGCGCTGTTTTGCCAAACAAGCATTTTAAGCATTTTAGATCGCTGAACCGTTCAAATAGAAGCATTAAAAACGAATAATAAAATCGTCGTTTTATGTTGTTTTACGCGTTAAAACGCAGATTATAGCTCAAACGTGCTGTTTTGCTAAAATAAGCATTTTCAAGCATTTTAGATCGCTGGAAATCGTTCAAATAGACGCAATATTAATAAAAACGAATAATAAAAATTTCGTCGTTTTTATGTTGTTTACGCGTTAAGATTAAAGCTCAAACGCGCTGTTTTAAGCAAAATAAGCATTTTCAAGCATTTTAGATCGTTGAAACTGTTCAAATAGAAGCAATATTAATAAAAAACGAATAATAAAAATTCCTTTGTCGTTTTATGCTGTTTTACGCGTTAAACGCAGATTAAAGCTCAAACGTGCTGTTTTGCTAAAATAATCATTTTCAAGCATTTTAGATCGTTGGAAATCGTTCAAATAGACGCAATATTAATAAAAACGATTTCTCACACAAAAATTTCTGTCGTTTTTATGTTGTTTTACGCGTTAAAAACGCAGATTAAAAGCCTTCAAAACGCTGTTTTACAAAATAAGCATTTTCCAGCATTTTAGATCGTTGAAATCGTTCAAATAGACGCAATATTAATAAAAAAAGGAATAATAAAAATTTCGTCGTTTTATGCGTTGTTTTACGCGTTAAAATGCAGATTAAAAGCTCAAAACGTGCTGTTTTGCTAAAATAAGCATTTTCAAGCATTTTAGATCGTTGAAATCGTTCAAATAGAAGCAATATTAATAAAAACGAATAATAAAAAATTTCGTCGTTTTTATGCTGTTTTACGCGTTAAAAACGCAGATTAAAGCTCAAAAACGTGCTGTTTTGCTAAAATAATCATTTCGCCATTTTAGATCGTTGAACCGTTCAAATAGAAGCAATATTAATAAAAACGAATAATAAAAATTCGTCGTTTTTATGCTGTTTTACGTTAAACGCAGATTGCTCAAAAACGTGCTGTTTTGCTGCTAAAATAAGCATTTTCAAGCATTTTAGATCGTTGAAATCGTTCAAATAGACGCAATATTAATAAAAAACGAATAATAAAAATTTTGTCGTTTTATGCTGTTTACGCGTTAAAAACGCAGATTAAAAGCTCAAAACGTGCTGTTTTGCTAAAATAAGTATTTTCAAGCATTTTAGATCGTTGAAATCGTTCAAATAGAAGCAATATTAATAAAAAACAAATAATAAAAAATCGTCGTTTTATGTTGTTTTACGCGTTAAAACGCAGATTAAAGCTCAAACGTGCTGTTTTGCTAAAATAATCATTTTCAAGCATTTTAGATCGTTGAAATCGTTCAAATAGATACAATATTAATAAAAACGAATAATAAAAATTCGTCGTTTTTATGCTGTTTTACGCGTTAAAACGCAGATTAAAGCTCAAAACGTGCTGTTTTGATAAAATAATCATTTTCAAGTATTTAGATCGTTGAAATCGTTCAAACAGACGCAATATTAATAAAAAACGAATAATAAAAAAATTCGCTGTCTTTTATGCTGTTTTACGCTAAAACGCATATTAAAGCTCAAAACGTGCTGGTTTTGCTAAAATAAGCATTTTCAAGCATTTTACATCGTTGAAAATCGTTCAAATAGAAGCAATATTAATAAAAACGAATAATAAAAATTCGTCGTTTTTATGCTGTTTTACGCGTTAAAACGCAGATTAAAGCTCAAAACGTGCTGTTTTGCTAAAAATAAGCAAATTTCAAGCACTTAGATCGCTGAAACCGTTCAAATAGAAAGCAATATTAATAAAAACGAATAACAAAATTTCGTCGTTTTATGCTGTTTTGCGCGTTAAAACGCAGATTAAAAGCTCAAAACGCGCTGTTTTGCTGCTAAAATAAGCATTTTCAAGCATTTTAGATCGTTGAACCGTTCAAAAAGAAGCAATATTAATAAAAAACGGAATAATAAAAAAATTCGTCGTTTTTATGCTGTTTACGCGTTAAACGCAGATTATAGCTCAAAACGTGCTGTTTTGCTAAAATAAGCATTTTCAAGCATTTTGATCGTTGAAATCGTTCAACAGACGCAATATTAATAAAAAAAAACGAATAATAAAAAATTTCGTCGTTTTATGCTGTTTTACGCGTTAAAACGCAGATTAAAGCTCAAACGTGCTGTTTTGCTAAAATAAGCATTTTCAAGCATTTTAGATCGTTGAACCGTTCAAATAGAAGCAATATTAATAAAAAACGAATAATAAAAAATTTCTGTCGTTTTTATGCTGTTTTACGCGTTAAAACGCAGATTAAAGCTCAAAAACGTGCTGTTTTGCTAAAATAATCATTTTCAAGCATTTTAGATCGTTGAACCGTTCAAAATAGACGCAAATATTAATAAAAAACGATTAATAAAAATTTCGTCGTTTTATGCGTTTACGCGCGTCGCAGATTAAAGCTCGCCAAAACGTGCTGTTTTGCTAAAATAAGCATTTTCAAGCATTTTAGATCGTTGAAATCGTTCAAACAGACGCGCAATATTAATAAAAAGGAATAATAAAATTTTCGTCAAGTTTTTATGCTGTTTTACGCGTTAAAATGCAGATTAAAGCTCAAAACGTGCTGTTTTGCTAAAATAAGCATTTTCAAGCATTTTACACGTTAAAAATCGTTCAAATATGAAGCAATATTAATAAAAACGAATAATAAAAATTCGTCGTTTTATGCTGTTTTACGCGTTAAAACGCAGATTAAAGCTCAAAACGTGCTGTTTTGCTAAAAATAAGCAATTTCAAGCACTTTAGATCGTTGAAATCGTTCAAATAGAAGCAATATTAATAAAATCGAATAATAAAAATTCTTGCCGTTTTTATGCTGTTTTACGCTAAAACGCAGATTAAAAGCCTCAAAACGTGCTGTTTTGCTAAAAAATAATCATTTTCAAGCATTTTAGATCGTTGAAATCGTCTAAATAGAAGCAATATTAATAAAAACTAATAATAAAAAATTCGTCGCTTTTATGCTGTTTTACGCGTTAAAACGCAGATTAAAGCTCAAAACGTGCTGTTTTGCTAAAAATAAGCATTTTCAAGCATTTTAGATCGCTGAAATCGTTCAAAATAGACGCAAATATTAATAAAACGAATAATAAAAATTTTGTCGTTTTTATGCTGTTTTACGCGTTAAAACGCAGATTAAAGCTCAAACGTGCTGTTTTTGCTAAAAATAAGTATTTCAAGCATTTTAGATCGTTGAAATCGGTTCAAATAGAAGCAATATTAATAAAAAACAACAATAAAAAAATCGTCGTTTCTATGTTGTTTTACGCGTTAAAACGCAGATTAAAGCTCAAAACGTGCTGTTTTGCTGCTAAATAATCATTTTCGCGATTTTAGATCGCTGAAATCGATCAAATAGAAGCTAATATTAATAAAAACGAATCATAAAAAATTTCGTCGTTTTTATGCTGTTTTACGCGTTAAAACGCAGATTAAAAGCTCAAAACGTGCTGTTTTGCTAAAAGAAGCATTTTCAAGCATTTTGATCGTTGAAACCTTCAAATAGAGCAATATTAATAAAAAACGAATAAAAAAAAAATTTCGTCGTTTTTATGCTGTTTTACCGTTAAAACGCAGATTAAAAGCTAAAAACGTGCTGTTTTGCTAAAATAATCATTTTCAAGCATTTTAGATCGTTGAAACCGTTAAAAGGGCAATATTAAAAAAAAGCGAATAATAAAAATTCGTGTTTTATGCTGTTTTACGCGTTAAAACGTAGTTTAAAAAGCTCAAACGTGCTGTTTTGCTAAAATAAGCATTTTCAAGCATTTTAGATCGTTGAAATCGTTCAAATAGACGCAAATTAATAAAAACGAATAATAAAAAAATCGTCGTTTTATGCTGTTTTACGCGTTAAACGCAGATTAAAGTCAAAACGTGCTGTTTTGCTAAAATAAGCATTTTCAAGCATTTTGGATCGTTGAAATCGTTCAAATAGACGCAATATTAATAAAAACGAATAAAAAAAAATTTCCCCGTCTTTTTAAATGCTTTTTTACGCGTTAAAACGCAGATTAAAGCTCAAAACGTGCTGTTTTGCTAAAATAAGCATTTTCAAGCATTTTAGATCGTTGAAATCGTTCAAATAGAAGAATATTAAAAAAAAAAACGAATAATAAAAATTGTGTTTTTATGTTGTTTACGCGTTAAAACGCAGATTAAAGCTCAAAACGTGCTGTTTTGCTAAAATAATCATTTTCAAGCATTTTAGATCGTTGAAATCGTTCAAATAGACGCAATATTAATAAAAAACGAATAATAAAAATTTCGTCGTTTTTGCTGTTTTACGCGTTAAAACGCAGATTAAAGCTCAAAACGGGCTGTTTTCAAAATAAGCATTTTCAAGCATTTTAGATCG
>NW_027046395.1:0-26130 GCF_025399875.1 Dalotia coriaria | reverse complement strand
TTTTTAATTTTTAAAAAAAACGAAAAATTTTCTGTTTTAGTTTTTTTTTTTAAAAAACGCAGAAAAAAAACTCAAAACGTGCTGTTTTGCTAAAATAAGCTTTTTTAAGCATTTTAGATCGTTGAAATCGTTCAAATAGAAACAATATTAATAAAACAATAATAAAAATTCGTCGTTTTATTGCTTTTTTGCTTAAAACGCAGTTTCCTCAAAACGTGCGTTTTTAAAATAAAGCATTTTCAAGCATTTTGATCTTTGGGGAAATCGTTCAATAGACGCAATAAAATAAAAACGAATAATAAAATTTCATTTTTTTATGCTGTTTTACGGTTAAAACGCGAATAAAAAAAAACTCTTTTCAAAATAAGCATTTTAAAGCTTTTAGATGGGAAATCGTTCAAATAAAAACAATATTAAAAAACGAATAAAAAAAATTCGTCATTTTTATGCTGTTTTACATTTAAAAACGCAGTTTAAAAACTCAAAACGTGCTTTTTTGCTAAAAAAAAGCTTTTTTCAAGCATTTTAGATCGTTGAAATCGTTAAAATCCCCAATAAAAAAAAAAAAAATTTTCGTCGTTTTATGCTGTTTCGCGTTAAAACGCAGAATAAAGCTCAAAACGTGCTGTTTTGCTAAAATAAGCTTTTTCCCAAGCATTTTAGATCGTTGAAATCGTTCAAATAGATGCAATATTAAAAAAAACGAATAAAAAAAATTTCGTCTTTTTTATGCTGTTTAGGGTTAAAACGCAGTTTAAAAACTCAAAACGTGCTTTTTTGCTAAAATAATTTTTCGCATTTTAGATGTTGAAATCGTTCAAATAGACGCAAAAAAATAAAAAACGAATAATAAAAATTTCGTCGTTTTTTCTTTTTCGCGTTAAACGCAGAATAAAAAAACGTGCTGTTTTGCAAAAATAACATTTTCAACATTTTAGATCGTTGAAATCGTTCAAATAGACGCAATATTAATAAAAACGAATAATAAAATTTCGTCTTTTTTTATTTTTTTGCTTTAAAAAACGCGTTAAACCAAAACGTGCTGTTTTGCTAAAATAAGCATTTTCAAGCATTTTAATCTTGAAATCGCAAATAGACGCAATAAAAAAAAACGAATAATAAAAATTTCTCTTTTTGTTTTTCGCGTTAAAACGCAGATTAAACTCAAAACGTGCTGTTTTGCTAAAATAACATTTTCAAGCATTTTTAAATCGTTGAAATCGTTCAAATGGCAATATTAATAAAAACGAATAAAAAAAATTTCGTCTTTTTTTGCTTTTTACGCGTTAAAACGCGTTAAAGCTCAAAACTTCTTTTTGCTAAAATAACATTTTCGCATTTTAGATCGTTGAAATCGTTCAAATAGACGCAATATTAAAAAAAAACGAATAATAAAAATTTCGTCTTTTTTTATGCTGTTTACGCTTAAAACGCGATTAAACCAAAACGTGCTTTTTTTCTAAAAAAAAACATTTTAAGCATTTTAGATCGTTGAAATCGTTCAAATAGACAAAAATAAAAACGAATAAAAAATTTCGCGTTTTTGCTGTTTTACGCTTTAAAAACGCAGAAAAAAACTAAAAACGTGCTGTTTTGCAAAATAAGCATTTTCAAGCATTTTAGTCGTTGAAATCGTTCAAATAAACAATATTAAAAAACGAATAATAAAAAATTCGCCGTTTTATGCTGTTTTCGCGTTAAAACGCAGAAAAAAACTAAAAAAGGCTTTTTGCTAAAATAAGCATTTTCAAGCATTTTAGATGTTGAAATCGTTCAAATAAAAGCAATATTAAAAAAAACGAATAAAAAAAAATTTTCGTTTTTTTTGCTGTTTTACGCGTTAAAACGCAGATTAAACTCAAAACGTGCTTTTTTGCTAAAAAAGCATTTTCAAGCTTTTTTAGATCGTTGAAATCGTTCAAATAGACGCAAAATAAAACGAATAATAAAATTTCGTCGTTTTATGCTGTTTTCGCGTTAAAACGCAGATTAAACTCAAAACGTGCTGTTTTGCTAAAATAAGCTTTTTCAAGCATTTTAGACGTTGAAACCCGTTCAAATAGACGCAATATTAAAAAAAACGAATAAAAAAAAATTTGTCTTTTTTTATGCTGTTTTACGCGTTAAAACGCAGAATAAAGCTCAAAACGTGTGTTTTGCAAAATAAGCATTTTCAAGCATTTTGATCGTTGAAATCGTTCAAATAAAAGCAATATTAATAAAAACGAATAATAAAAATTCGTCGTTTTATTGCTGTTTTACGCGTTAAAACGCAGATAAAAACTCAAAACGTGCTGTTTTGCTAAAATAAGCATTTTCAAGCATTTTAGATCGTTGAAATCGTTCAAATAGAAGCAATATTAATAAAAACGAATAATAAAAAATTCGCCGTTTTATGCTGTTTACGCGTTAAAACGCAATTAAACTCAAAACGTGTTGTTTTTGCTTTACAAAATAAGCATTTTCAAGCATTTTAGATCGTTGAAATCACGTTCAAATGGACGCAGTATTAATAAAAACGAATAAATAAAAAAATTCGTCGTTTTATGCTGTTTTACGCATTAAAACGCAAGATTAAAAGCTCAAAACGATGCTGTTTTGCTAAATAAGCATTTTCGGCATTTTGAATCGTTGAAATCGTTCCAATAGAAGCAATATTAATAAAAACGAATAATAAAAATTTCGTCACGTTTTATGCTGTTTTACAGTTAAAACGCAGATTAAAACTCAAAACGTGCTGTTTTTGCTAAAACCAGCATTTTCCAAGCTTGTGCGGTCGTTGAAATCGTTCAAATAGACGCAATAAAATAAAAACGAATAGCAAAAATTTCGTCGTTTTATGCTGTTTTGCGTTAAAACGCGAATAAAACTCAAACGTGCTGTTTTGCTAAAATAAGCATTTTCAAGCATTTTTAGATCGTTGAAATCGTTCAAATAGACGCAATATTAATAAAAACGAATAATAAAAAGAATTTCGTCGTTTTTATGCTGTTTTACGCGTTAAAACGCAGATTAAAAACTCAAAACGCTGTTTTGCCTAAAATAACATTTTCAAGCATTTTAGATCGTTGAAATCGTTCAAATAGACGCAATAAAAATAAAAAACGAATAATAAAAATTTCGTGTTTTTATGCTGTTTACGCGTTAAAACGCAGAATTAAACTCAAAACATGCTGTTTTGCTAAAATAAGCATTTTAGATCGTTGAAATCGTTCAAATAGACGCAATATTAATAAAAACGAATAATAAAAAATTTCGTCGTTTTATGCTGTTTTACGCGTTAAACGCAGATTAAAACTCAAAACGTGCTGTTTCGCTAAAATAAAGCATTTTCAAGCATTTTAGATCGTTGAAATCGTTCAAATAGAAGCAATATTAATAAAACGAATAATAAAAATTCGTGTTTCTATGCTGTTTTACGCGTTAAAACGCGAATTAAGAAACTCAAAACGTGCTGTTTTGCTAAAATAAGCATTTTCAAGCATTTTTTAGATCGTTGAAATCGTTCAAATAGACGCAATAAAAATGAAAAACGAATAATAAAAATTTTACGTCGTTATTATGCTGTTTTACGCGTTAAACGCAGAATAAAAGCTCAAAACGTGCTGGTTTGCTAAAAATAAAGTTTTTTTAAGCATTTTAGATTTGAAACCCTTTAAGCAAAAAAATAAAAACGAAAATAAAAAACCGTTTTTATGCTTTTTTCCGGTTAAAAGGGGGGGAATAAATCAAAAGAGTTTTTCAAAATAAATTTTCAAGCAATTAAATTCGTTAAATAACCAATATTAATTTAAAACGAAAATAAAAATTCTTTTTTAATTTTTACGGTTAAAAGCGTTAAACTCAAAAGGTGCTTTTTAAAAAAAATTTTAAATTTTTTTTTAAATGTTAAAAACGCAATAAAAATAAAAAAAAAATAAAAATTTCTTTTTTTGTTTTACGCGTTAAAAAAATAAAGCTAAAAAGTGTTTTAAAATTAATTTTCAAATTTAATCGTTAAATCAGTTAAAAAAAACCAATTTAATAAAAAAATTAAGCATTTAAAAAGAATTTCAAATGTTTTAGCTAAAAAGAAATTAAATTTTAAAACGTTTTTCAAAAAAGCATTTAATAAGTTAAATCGTTTCAAATAAAAAAACAGATAAATTCAAACGTTTTTTAAAAAAAAAATCAAAAAATTTAAAGGTTTAACCTTATAAGAAATTTAAAAATTAAAATTTGTTTTAGCGTAAATAAAACGAATAATAAAATTTGGTTTTTTTGAAAATTAAGCAAAAATAAAACTTAAATTTTTGTAAAATTAAAAAATTTTAATGGGTTAAATCTTTAAATAAAAAATAAAGATTAAAATTTTTTTTAAAATTTTGCATTAAAAAAGAGAATTTAAATAAACCTTGTTTTGAAAAAAAATTTCAAAATCGTTTTAAATGTTTCAATAGAAAATAAATAAAAAGGAATAATAAAAATTTCGTCGTTTTTATGCTGTTTTACGCGTTAAAACGCAGAATAAAATAAAACGTGCTGTTTTTTGCTTTAAAATAAGCATTTTCAAGCATTTTAGATTGTTGAAATCGTTCAAATAGACGCAATATTAATAAAAACGAATAATAAAATTTCGTCGTTTTATGTACTGTTTTACGCGTTAAAACGCAGATTAAAAGCTCAAAACGTGCTGTTTCGCTAAAATAAGCATTTTCACCAAGCATTTTAGATCGTTGAAATCGTTCAAGCCGGCAATATTAATAAAAACGAATAATAAAAATTCGTCGTTTTTATGCTGTTTTGCACGCGTTAAAAGAAACGCAGATTAAAGCTCAAAACGTGCTGTTTTTGCTAAAATAAAGCATTTTTCAAGCATTTTAGATCGTTGAAACGTTCCAAATAGGCGCAATAAAATAAAAACGAATAATAAAAATTTCGTCGTTATTATGCTGTTTTACGCGTTAAAACGCAGGAATAAAGCTCAAAACGTGCTGTTTGCTAAAATAAGCATTTTCAAGCATTTTAGATCGTTGAAATCCCGTTCAAAATAGACGCAATATTAATAAAAACGAATAATAAAAATTTCGTCGTTTTTTTATGCTGTTTTACGCGTTAGAAACGCGAATTAAACTCAAAACGTGCTGTTTTGCTAAAATAAGCATTTTCAAGCATTTTAGATCGTTGAAATCGTTCAAAATAGAAGCAATATTAATAAAAACGAGATAATAAAAATTCGTCGTTTTATGCTGTTTTACGCGTTAAAACGCGAAAGATTAAAAAGCTCAAAACGTGCTGTTTTTGCTAAAATAAGCATTTTCAAGCATTTTAGATCGTTGGAATCGATCAAATAGACGCAATAAAAATAAAAAGCGAATAATAAAAATTTCGTCGTTTTTATGCTGTTTTACGCGTTAAAACGCAGATTAAAGCAAAACATGCTGTTTTGCTAAAATAAGCATTTTCAAGCATTTTTAGATCGTTGAAATCGTTTAAATAGAAGCAATGATAATAAAACGAATAATAAAATTTCGTCGTTATTATGCTGTTTTACGCGTTAAAACGCAGAATAACGCTCAAAACGATAGCATTTTTGCTAAAATAAGCATTTTCCGGCATTTTGGAATAGATTGGAAATCACGTTCAAATAGACGCAATAAAAATAAAAACGAATAATAAAAGAATTTCATCGTTTTATGCTGTTTTACGCGTTAAAACGCAGATTAAAAACAAAACGTGCTGTTTGCTAAAATAAGCATTTTCCGGCATTTTAAATCGTTGAAATCGTTCAAATAGACGCAATATTAATAAAAACGAATAATAAATTTCGTCGTTTTCCTATGCTGCTTTACGCGTTAAAACGCAGATTAAAGCTCAAAACGTGCTGTTTTGCTAAAATAATCATTTTCAAGCATTTTTAGATCCCGTTGAAATCACGTTCCAAATAGAAGCAATATTAATAAAAACGAATAATAAAAATTCGTCGTTTTTATGCTGTTTTACGCAAAACGCAGATTAAAGCTCAAAACGTGCTGTTTTGCTAAAATAAGCATTTTCAAGCATTTTTTAGATCGTTACGAAATCGTTCAAATAGACGCAATATTAATAAAACGAATAATAAAATTTCGTCGTTTTATGCTATTTTACGCGTTAAACGCTGATTAAAACTCAAACGTGCTGTTTTTTGCTAAAATAAGCATTTTCAAAGCATTTTTAGATCGTTGAAATCGTTCAAAATAAGACGCAATATTAATAAAAACGAATAATAAAAAAAATTTCGTTTTATGCTGTTTTACGTTAAAACCTTAGGCCGAAGCTCAAAACGTGCTGTTTGCTAAAATAAAAGCATTTTCAAGCATTTTAGATCGTTGAAATCGTTCAAATAGAAGCAATATTAATAAAACGAATATGTAATTTCGTCCATTTTATGCTGTTTTACGCGTTAAAACGCAGATTAAAGCTCAAAACGTGTTGTTTTGCTACAAAATAAGCATTTTCAAGCATTTTTAGATCGTTGAAATCGTTTAAATAGAAGAAATATTAATAAAACGAATAATAAAAAAATCTGTCATTTTTATGCTGTTTTACGCGCGTTAAAAACGCAGATTAAAACTCAAAACGTGCTGTTTTGCTAAAATAAGCATTTTCAAGCATTTTTAGATCGTTGAAATCGTTCAAAATGAGCACGTATTAATAAAAAGAATAATAAAAATTTCGTCCTTTTATGCTGTTTTACGCGTTAAAACGCAGATTAAAACTCAAAACGTGCTGTTTTGCTAAAATAAGCATTTTCAAGCATTATAAATCGTTGAAATCGTTTTAAATAGAAGCAATATTAATAAAAACGAATAATAAAATTCGTCATTTTTATGCTGTTTTACGCGTTAAAACGCAGATTAAAAGCTCAAAAACGTGCTGTTTTGCTAAAATAAACATTTTCAAGCATTTTTAGATCGTTGAAATCAGCTCAAATAGACGCAATATTAATAAAAAACGAATAATAAAATTTCGTCGTTTTTATGCTGTTTTACGCGTTAAAACGCGCAGAATAAAACTCAAAACGTGCTGTTTGCTAAAATAAGCATTTTCAGCATTTAGATCGTTGAAATCGTTTCAAATAGAAGCAATATTAATAAAAACGAATAATAAAAAATTCGTCGTTTTATGCTTTTGTTTTACGAAGTTAAAACGCAGATTAAGAAACGTGCTGTTTTGCTAAAATAATAAGCATTTTCAAGCATTTTTAGATCGTTGAAATCGTTCAAATAGACGCAATAAAAATAAAACGAATAATAAAAATTTCGTCGTTTTTATGCTGTTTTACGCGTTAAAACGCAGAATAAAAGCTCAAAACGTGCTGTTTTGCTAAAATAACATTTTCAAGCATTTTAGATCGTTGAAATCGTTCAAATGAGCGCAATATTAATAAAAAAACGAATAATAAAATTTCGTCACGTTTTATGCTGTTTTACGCGTTAAACGCAGATTAAACTCAAAACATTATTGTTTCGCTAAAATAAGCATTTTCAAGCATTTTGAATCGTTGAAATCGTTCGATAAACAATATTAATAAAAACGAATAATAAAAATTCGTCGTTTTTATGCTGTTATTTTTACGCGTTAAAACGCAGAATAAAGCCTTAAAACGTGCTGTTTTGCTAAAATAAAAGCATTTTCAAGCATTTTTTAGATCGTTGGAATCCGATCAAATAGACGCAATAAAAATAAAAACGAATAATAAAAATTTCGTCGTTTTATGCTGTTTTACGCGTTAAAACGCAGATTAAAGCTCAAAACGTGCTGTTTTGCTAAAATAAGCATTTTCAAGCATTTTAGATCGTTGAAATCGTTCAAATAGAAGCAATATTAATAAAAAACGAATAATAAAATTTCGTCCTTTTATGCTGTTTTTACGCGTTAAAACGCAGATTAAAGAAGCTCAAAACGTGTTGTTTTGCTAAAATAAGCATTTTCAAACGTTTAGATCGTTGAAATCGTTTTAAATGAAGAAATATTAATAAAAACGAATAATAAAAAAATCGTCATTTTTATGCTGTTTTTACGCGTTAAAACGCGTTAAAAAGCTCAAAACGTGCTGTTTTTGCTAAAATAAGCATTTTTCAAAGCACATTTTTAGATCGTTGCAGAAATCGTTCAAATAGACGCAATATTAATAAAAACGAATAATAAAAATTTCGTCGTTTTTGTATGCTGTTTTTACGCGTTAAGAAACGCAGATTAAAGCTCAAAACGTGCTGTTTTTGCTAAAATAAGCATTTTCAAGCATTTTAGATCGTTGAAATCCAGCTCAAAATAGACGCAATATTAATAAAAACGAATAATAAAATTTCGTCGTTTTATGCTGTTTACGCGTTAAAACGGGAATAAAACTCAAAACACAACTGTTTTGCTAAAATAAGCACATTTTCAAGCATTTTTAGATCGTTGAAATCGTTCAAATAGAAGCAATATTAATAAAAACGAATAATAAAAAATTGCGTCGTTTTTATGCTGTTTTACACGGAAGTTAAAAACGCAGATTAAAGCTCAAAACGTGCTGTTTTGCTAAAATAAGCATTTTCAAAGAAGCATTTTAGATCGTTGAAATCCCCTCGTTCAAAATAGACGCAATAAAAATAAAAAACAGATAATAAAAATTTCGTCGTTTTTATGCTGTTTTACGCGTTAAAACGCAGAATAAAGCTCAAAACGTGCTGTTTTTGCTTTAAAATAAGCATTTTTCAGAAGCATTTTAGATCGTTGAAATCGTTCAAATAGACGCAATATTAATAAAAACGAATAATAAAGATTTCGTCGTTTTATGCTGTTTTACGCGTTAAAACGCAGATTAAAACTCAAAACGTGCTGTTTCGCTAAAATAAGCATTTTCAAGCATTTTAGATCGTTGAAATCGTTCCAAATAGAAGCAATATTAATAAAAACGAATAATAAAAAAATTCGTCGTTTTTATGCTGTTTTGCGTTAAAACGCAGAATAAAGCCCAAAACATTAACATTTTGCTAAAATAAGCATTTCAAGCATTTTTAGATCGTTGGAATCGATCAAATAGACGCAATAAAATAAAAACGAATAATAAAATTTCGTCGTATTTATGCTGTTTTACGCGTTAAAACGCAGATTAAAAGCTCAAAACGTGCTGTTTTGCTAAATAAGCATTTTCAAGCATTTTTTAGATCGTTGAAATCGTTCAAATAGAAGCAATATTAATAAAACGAATAAAAAAAAATTCGTCGTTTTATCTGTTTACGGTTAAAACGCAGATTAAACTAAAAACGTGCTTTTTTGCAAAAATAAGCTTTTTTCAAGCATTTTGATCGTTGAAATCGTTCAAATAGACGCAATAAAATAAAACGAATAATAAAAATTTGTGTTTTTTATGCTTTTTTTCGCGTTAAAACGCAGAAAAAAAGCTAAAAACGTGCTGTTTTGCTAAAAAAAGCATTTTCAAGCATTTTGATCGTTGAAATCGTTCAAATAGACGCAATATTAATAAAAACGAATAATAAAAAATTTCGTCTTTTTTTATGCTTTTTTTCGCGTTAAAAACGAGATTAAAGCTCAAAACGTGCTGTTTTGCTAAAAAAAAAGCATTTTCAAACATTTTAGATCGTTGAAATCGTTCAAATAGACGCAATAAAATAAAAACGAAAAAAAAACGTTTTTTTTTATGCTGTTTTACGCGTTAAAACCAGAAAAAAAACCAAAACGTGCTTTTTTGCAAAAATAAGCATTTTCAAGCATTTTAGATCGTTGAAATCGTTCAAATAGACGCAATTTTAAATAAAAAACGAATAATAAAAATTTCGTCTTTTTTTATGCGTTTTACGCGTTAAAACGAGATTAAACGAAACCTGCTGTTTCGCTAAAATAAGCTTTTTCCCATTTTAGATCTTTGAAATCGTTCAAATAGAAGCAATATTAAAAAAACGAATAATAAAAATTCGTCTTTTTTTATGCTGTTTTACGCTTTAAAAACGCAGATTAAAGCTAAAAACTCTTTTTTTGCTAAAATAAAAGCACGGCATTTTAAGATCGTTGAAATCGTTCAAATAGACGCAATAAAAATAAAAAGAATAAAAAAAAATTTCGTCGTTATTATGCTGTTTTAGGGTTAAAAACCCGGGAAAAAAAGCTCAAAACTTTCTTTTGCTAAAATAAGCATTTTCCTTTTTGATTTTTGGGGAAATCGTTAAATGCCCAATATTAATAAAAACGAATAATAAAAAATTCGTCGTTTTAGCTTTTACGCGTTAAAACGCAGATTAAACTCAAAACGTGCTGTTTTGCTAAAAAAAACATTTTAAAGCTTTTTTTAAGATCGTTGAAATCGTTCAAATAGACGCAATATTAATAAAAACGAATAATAAAAATTTTGCTTTTTGCTGTTTTTACGCTTTTAAAACCCCCGAATAAACTCAAAACGTGCTGTTTTGCAAAATAAACATTTTCAAGCATTTTAGATCTTGAAATCGTTCAAATAGAACAATATTAAAAAACGAAAAATAAAAATTGTCGTTTTTATGCTTTTTTACGCGTTAAAACGCAGATTAAAACTCAAAACTCGGTTTTAAAATAAATTTTCAAGCATTTTTAGATCGTTGGAATCAAAATAGACGCAAAAAAAATAAAAACAATAATAAAAATTTCGTCTTTTTTTATGCTTTTTTCGCGTTAAAAGAAAGAAAAAAAAACTCAAAACGTGCTGTTTTGCTAAAATAAATTTTCAAGCATTTTAGATCGTTGAAATCGTTAAAATAGAAGCAATATTAATAAAAACGAATAAAAAAAAATTCGTTTTTTATGCTTTTTTAAGTTAAAACGCAGATTAAAACTCAAAACGTGCTGTTTTGCTAAAAAAAGCTTTTTAAAGCATTTTAGATCGTTGAAATCGTTCAAATAGCCCAATAAAAAAAAAAACGAATAATAAAAATTTCGCGTTTTAATGCTGTTTTCGCGTTAAAACGCGAAAAAAAACTCAAAACGTGCTTTTTTTGTTTTAAAATAACTTTTTCCGCTTTTTTAGATCGTTGAAATCCCAAATAGACGCAATATTAATAAAACGAATAATAAAAATTTCGTCTTTTTTTATGCTTTTTTACGCGTTAAAACGCAGTTTAAAAACTCAAAACAGCTGTTTTGCTAAAAAAAAAGCTTTTTTAAAAAGCTTTTTTTAGATCGTTGAAATCGTTAAAATAAGCTAAAAAAAAAAAACGAATAATAAAAATTTCGTCGTTTTTATGCTGTTTTACGCGTTAAAACGCAAAAAAAACCCAAAACGTGCTGTTTTGCAAAAAAAAAGCATTTTCAAGCATTTTAGATCGTTGAAATCGTTCAAATAGACGCAATATTAATAAAAACAAATTTAAAAAAATTTCTCGTTTTTTGCTGTTTTACGCTTTAAAAAACGCGTTAAACTCAAAACGTGCTGTTTCGCTAAAATAAGCATTTTCAAGCATTTTAGATCGTTGAAATCGTTCAAATAAAGCTTTAATAAAAACGAATAATAAAAATTCGTCGTTTTTATGCTTTTTTACGCTTTAAAAACGCAGATTAAACTCAAAACTGCGGCAAAATAAAAAAATTTTTGATCGTTGAAATCGTTCAAAGGGGGCGCAATAAAAAAAAAACGAATAAAAAAAAATTTCGTCGTTTTATGTTTTTTACGCTTTAAAAACGCAAAATAAAGCTCAAAACGTGCTTTTTTTGCAAAATAAGCATTTTCAAGCATTTTAGATCGTTGAAATCGTTCAAAAGACGCAATATTAAAAAAAACGAATAATAAAAATTTCGTCTTTTTTTATGCTGTTTTACGCTTAAAACGCAGTTAAACTCAAAACGTGCTGTTTTGCTAAAAAAAAAGCTTTTTCAAGCATTTTAGATCGTTGAAATCGTTCAAATAGAAGCAATATTAATAAAAACGAATAATAAAAATTCGTCGTTTTTATGCTGTTTACGCATTAAAACGCAGATTAAAACTCAAAACGTGCTGTTTTGCTAAAATAAAGCATTTTCAAGCATTTTAGATCGTTGAAATCGTTCAAATAGACGCAATATTAATAAAAACGAATAATAAAAAATTTCGTCGTTTTATGCTGTTTTACATAAATTAAAACGCTGATTAAAAACTCAAAACGTGCTGTTTTGCTTTAAAAATAAGCATTTTCAAGCATTTTAGATGATTTGAAATCGTTCAAATAGACGCAATATTAATAAAAACGAATAATAAAAATTTCGTCGTTTTTATGCTGTTTTACGCGTTAAAACGCAGAATAAAACTCAAAACGATGCTGTTTTTGCTAAAATAAGCATTTTCAAGCATTTTGGAGTCGTTGAAATCGTTCAAATAGAAGCAATATTAATAAAACGGAGTAATAATAATTTCGTCCATTTATGCTGTTTTACGCGTTAAACGCAGATTAAAACTCAAAACGTGTTGTTTTGCTAAAATAAGCATTTTCAAGCATTTTAGATCGATTTGAAATCGTTTAAATAGAAGAAATATTAATAAAAACGAATTAATAAAAAATCGTCATTTTATATGCTGTTTTACGCGTTAAAACGCAATTAAAACTCAAAACGTGCTTTGTTTTGCTAAAATAAGCATTTCAAGCATTTTAGATCGTTGAAATCGTTCAAATAATTTATAATATTAATAAAAAAAGAATAATAAAAAATTTCGTCGCTTTTATGCTGTTTTACGCGTTAAAACGCAGATTAAACTCAAAACGTGCTGTTTTTTGCTAAAATAAGCATTTTCAAAGCATTATAAATCGTTGAAATCGTTTTAGTAAGAGCAATAAAACGAATAATAAAAATTCGTCATTTTTATGCTGTTTTACGCGTTAAAACGCAGATTAAAACTCAAAACGTGCTGTTTTGCTAAAATAAAGCATTTTGAAGCATTTTAGATCGATGAAATCGCTCAAATAGACACAATATTATTAATAAAAACGAATAATAAAAATTTCGTCGTTTTATGCTGTTTTACGCGTTAAAACGCAGAATAAAATGCAAAACGTGCTGTTTTGCTAAAATAAGCATTTTCAAGCATTTTTAGATCCGTTGAAATCGTTCAAATAAAACGTATTAATAAAAACGAATAATAAAAAATTCGTCGTTTTTTATGCTGTTTACGAGTTAAAACGCAGATTAAAAATAAAACGTGCTGTTTTGCTGAAATAAAGCATTTTCAAGCATTTTAGATCGTTGAAATCGTTCAAATAGACGCAATAAAATAAAACGAATAATAAAAATTTCGTCGTTTTATGCTGTTTTACGCGATTTAAAACGCAGAATAAAGCTCAAAACATTAACAATTTTGCTAAAATAAGCATTTTCCAAGCATTTTAGATCCCGTTTGAAATCGTTCCAAATAAGACGCAATATTAATAAAAACGAATAATAAAAATTTCGTCGTTTTTTATGCTGTTTTACGCGTTAAAACGCAGATTAAAGCTCAAAAGTGATGCTGTTTCGCTAAAATAGCATTTTCAAGCATTTTAGATCGTTGAAATCGTTCAAATAGAAACAATATTAATAAAACGAATAATAAAAAAATTCATCGTTTTTTTATGCTGTTTTACACGCGTTAAAACGCAGAATAAACCCAAAACGTGCTGTTTTGCTAAAATAAGCATTTCAAGCATTTTTTAGATCGTTGGAATCGATCAAATAGACATAATAAAAATAAAACGAATAATAAAAGAATTTCGTCGTTTTTATGCTGTTTTTGCGCGTTAAAACGCAGATTAAAACTCAAAACGTGCTGTTTTGCTAAAATAAGCATTTTCAAGCATTTTTAGATCGTTGAAATCGTTCAAATAGAAGCAATATTAATAAAACGAATAATAAAAATTTCGTCCTTTTTTGTAACATTTTGCGCGTTAAAACGCAGATTAAAGCTCAAAACGTGTTGTTTTGCTAAAATAAACATTTTCAGCATTTTAGATCGTTGAAATCGTTTAAATAGAAGAAATATTAATAAAAACGAATAATAAAAATCGTCATTTTTATGCTGTTTTACGCGTTAAAACGCAGATTAAAACTCAAACAGTGTAACTGTTTTGCTAAAATAAAGCATTTTCAAGCTTGTTGCAGATCGATTTGAAATCCTCGTTCAAAATAGACGCAATATTAATAAAAACGAATAATAAAAATTTCGTCGTTTTTATGCTGTTTACGCGTTAAAACAGATTAAGCTCAAACGTGCTGTTTTGCTTTAAAATAAACATTTTCAAGCATTATAGATCGTTGAAATCGTTTAAATAAACAATATTAATAAAAACGAATAATAAAAAATTCGTCATTTTATGCTGTTTTACGCGTTAAACGCCAGATTAAACTCAAAACGTGCTGTTTTGCTAAAATAAGCATTTTCAAGCATTTTAGATCGTTGAAATCGTTCAAATAGAAGCAATATTAATAAAAACGAATAATACAAAAATTCGTCGTTTTTATGCTGTTGCAATTAAACGCAGATTAAAGCTCAAAACGTGCTGTTTTTGCTAAAATAACATTTTCAAGCATTTTAGATCGTTGAAATCACGTTCAAATAGACGCAATAAAAATAAAAACGAATAATAAAAGATTTCGTCGTTTTTATGCTGTTTTACGCGTTAAAACGCAGAATAAAACAAAACGTGCTGTTTTGCTAAAATAAGCATTTTCAAGCATTTTAGATCGTTGAAATCGTTCAAATAGACACCATGTGGCAAAACGAATAATAAAATTTCGTCGTTTTTTTATGCTGTTTTACGCGTTAAACGCAGATTAAAACTCAAAACGTGCTGTTTTGCTAAAATAAGCATTTTCAAGCATTTTAGATCGTTGAAATCGTTCAAATAGACGCAATAAAATAAAACGAATAATAAAAATTTCGTCGTTTTATGCTGTTTTCACGCGTTAAAACGCAGAATAAAACCCAAAACGTGCTGTTTTTGCAAAAGTAAAGCATTTTCAAGCATTTTAGATCGTTGAAATCGATTTCAAATAAGACGCAATATTAATAAAACGAATAATAAAAATTTTCGTCGTTTGCATGCTGTTTTGCGTTAAAACGCAGATTAAAGCTGAAAACCTGCTGTTTCGCTAAAATAAGCATTTTCAAGCATTTTTAGATCGTTGAAATCGTTCAAATAGAAGCAATATTAATAAAAACGAATAATAAAAAATTCGTCGTTTTATGTATGTTTTTACGCGTTAAAACGCAGATTAAAACTCAAAACGATGCTGTTTTGCTAAAATAAGCATTTTCAAGCATTTAGATCGTTGAAATCGTTTCAAATAGACGCAATAAAATAAAAACGAATAATAAAAATTTCGTCGTTTATTATGCTGTTTTACGCGTTAAAACCGCAGAATAAAACTCAAAACGTGCTGTTTTGCTAAAATAAAGCATTTTTCAAGCATTTTTTAGATCGCTTTGGAAATCGTTCAAATAGACGCAATATTAATAAAACGAATAATAAAAATTCGTCGTTTTTATGCTGTTTTACGCGTTAAAACACCGAATTAAACTCAAAACGTGCTGTTTTGCTAAAATAAGCATTTTCAAAGCATTTTTAGATCGTTGAAATCGTTCAAACTAGACGCAATATTAATAAAAACGAATAATAAAATTTTGTCGTTTTTATGCTGTTTTACGCGTTAAAACGCAGATTAAAACTCAAAACGTGCTGTTTTTGCCAAAATAAGCATTTTCAAGCATTTTTAGATCGTTGAAATTGTTCAAATAGACGCAATATTAATAAAGCGAATAATAAAAGAACAGTGAACATGCTGTTTTACGCGTTAAAACCAGAATAAAGCTCAAAACGTGCTGTTTGCTAAAATAAGCATTTTCAAGCATTTTTTAGATCGTTGAAATAGATTTCAAATAGAAGCAATATTAATAAAAACGAATAATAAAAATTCGTCGTTTTTTATGCTGTTTTACGCGTTAAAACGCAGATTAAAGCTCAAAACTGTGCTGTTTTGTAAAATAGTACCAAGCATTTTAGATCGTTTGAATCGATCAGGCCAGACGCAATAAAAATAAAAACGAATAGCCAGAATTTCGTCGTTTTTTATGCTGTTTTACGCGTTAAAACGCAGAATAAAAACTCAAAACGTGCTGTTTTGCTAAAATAAGCATTTTCAAGCATTTTTAGATCGTTGAAATCGTTCAAATAGAAGCAATATTAATAAAAACGAATAATAAAAATTCGTCGTTTTATGCTGTTTACGAAGTTAAAACGCAGATTAAGCTCAAAACGTGCTGTTTTGCACAAAATAAACATTTTCAAGCATTTTTAGATCGTTGAAATCGTTCAAAATAGACGCAATAAAAATAAAAACGAATAATAAAATTTCGTCGTTTTAATGCTGTTTTACGCGTTAAACGCAGAATGCACTCAAAACGTGCTGTTTGCTAAAATAAGCATTTTTCAAGCATTTTTAGATCGTTGAAATCGTTCAAATAGACGCAATATTAATAAAACGAATAATAAAATTTCGTCGTTTTTATGCTGTTTACGCGTTAAAACGCAGATTAAAAACTCAAAAACGTGCTGTTTTACCTTTCAAAATAAGCATTTTCAAGCGTTTTAGATCGTTGAAATCGTTCAAATAGACGCAATAAAATAAAACGAATAATAAAATTTCCGTGTTTTTATGCTGTTTGCATTAGCGCAGAATAAAACCCAAAACGTGCTGTTTTGCAAAAGCTAAGCATTTTCAAAGCGCATTTTTTAGATCGTTGAAATCGTTCCAGAATAGACGCAATATTAATAAAAACGAATAATAAAAATTTCGTCGTTTTTACTTGCTGTTTTACGCGATTTAAAACGCAGATTAAAGCTCAAAACGTGCTGTTTCGCTAAAATATGCATTTTCAAGCATTTTAGATCGATTTGAAATCGTTCAAATGAAACATATTAATAAAAACGAATAATAAAAATTCGTCGTTTTTTATGCTGTTTTACGCGTTAAACGCAGATTAAAAGCTCAAAACGGTGCTGTTTTGCTAAAATAAGCATTTTCAAGCATTTTAGATCGTTGGAATCACGATCAAATAGACGCAATAAAATAAAAACGAATAATAGAAATTTCGTCGTTTTTATGCTGTTTTACGCGTTAAAACGCAGATTAAAGCTCAAACGTGCTGTTTTGCTAAAATAAGCATTTTCAAGCATTTTAGATCGTTAAAATCGTTCAAATAGAAGCAATATTACTAAAAGGCGAATAATAAAAATTTCGTCCTTTTTATGCTGTTTTACGCGTTAAAACGCAGATTAAAGCTCAAAACGTGTTGTTTTGCTTGCAAAATAAGCATTTTCAAGCATTTTAGATCGTTGAAATCGTTTAAATAGAAAATATTAATAAAAACGAATAATAAAAAATCGTCATTTTAATGCTGTTTACGCGTTAAAACGCAGATTAAAGCTCAAAACGTGCTGTTTTGCTAAAATAAGCATTTTTCAAGCATTTTAGATCGTTGAAATCGTTTAAATAGAAAGAAATATTAATAAAAACGAATAATAAAAAATCGTCATTTTAATGCTGTTTTTACGCGTTAAAACGCAGATTAAAAGAAGCTCAAAACGATGCTGTTTTGCTAAAATAAGCATTTTCAAGCATTTTAGATCGTTGGGAAATCGTTCAAATAGATGCAATATTAATAAAAACGAATAATAAAATTTCGTCACGTTTTATGCTGTTTTACGCGCGTTAAAACGCCGGGCAAACCCAAAACGTGCTGTTTTGCAAAATAAGCATTTTCAAGCATTTTAGATCATTGGAAATCGTTTAAAATAGACGCAATATTAATAAAAACGAATAATAAAAATTTCGTCGTTTTTATGCTGTTTTACGCGTTAAAACGCAGATTAAAGCTGAAAACCTGCTGTTTCGCTAAAATAAGCATTTTCAAGCATTTTTAGATCGTTGAAATCGTTCAAATAGAAGCAATATTAATAAAAACGAATAATAAAAAAATTCGTCGTTTTTATCAACATTTTACGCGTTAAAACGCAGATTAAAGCTCAAAACGTGCTGTTTTGCTAAAATAAGCATTTTCAAGCACATTTTAGATCCCGTGCAAATCATTTCCAAATAAGACGCAATGCGAAATAACGAATAAACGGACTGCAAGTAGGCATTTTGGGTAGAACGGACGGATAAAAGCATTTTCAAGCATTTTAGATCTTTGGAAATCGTTCAAATAGACGCAATATTAATAAAAACGAATAATAAAAAATTCGTCGTTTTTATGCTGTTTTAAAAATTAAAACGCAGATTAAAAGAAACTCAAAACGTGCTGTTTGCTAAAAATAAGCATTTTTCAAGCATTTTAGATCGTTGGGAAATCACGTTCAAATAGACGCAATATTAATAAAAACGAATAATAATAAAAATTTTGTCGTTTTATGCTGTTTTACGCGTTAAAACGCAGATTAAAAGCTCAAAACGTGCTGTTTTGCCCAAAATAAAGCATTTCAAGCATTTTAGATCGTTAGAAATTGTTCCAAATAGACGCAATATTAATAAAAACGAATAATAAAAATTTCGTCGTTTTATGCTGTTTACGCGTTAAAACGCAGATTAAAGCTCAAAACGTGCTGTTTCGCTAAAATAGGCATTTTCTGAAGCATTTTAGATCGTTGAAATCCCGTTCAAATAGAAGCAATATTAATAAAAACGAATAATAAAAATTCGTCGTTTTATGCTGTTTTACGCGTTAAAACGCAGATTAAAGCTCAAAACGTGCTGTTTTGCTAAAAATAAAACATTTTCAAGCATTTTAGATCGTTGGAATCGATCAAATAGACGCAATATAAATAAAAACGAATAATAATAAAAATTTCGTCGTTTTTTATGCTGTTTTACGCGTTAAAACGCAGATTAAAGCTCAAACGTGCTGTTTTTGCTAAAATAAGCATTTTCAAGCATTTTAGATCGTTGAAATCGTTTAGGCGAAACAATATTACTAAAAACGAATAATAAAAGAAATTTCGTCGCACATGCTGTTTTACGCGTTAAAACGCAGATTAAAGCTCAAAACGGTATTGTTTTTGCTAAAATAAAAGCATTTTCAAGCATTTTTAGATCTGTTGAAATCGTTTAAATGAAATATTAATAAAACGAATAATAAAAAATCGTCATTTTAATGCTGTTTTACGCGTTAAAACGCAGATTAAAGCTCAAAACGTGCTGTTTTTGCTAAAATAAGCATTTTTCAAGCATTTTAGATCGTTGAAATCGTTCAAATAGATGCAATATTAATAAAAACGAATAATAAAAAATTTCGTCGTTTTTTATGCTGTTTTACACTTAAAACGCAGATTAAAGCTCAAAACGTGCTGTTTTGCTAAAATAATCATTTTCAAGCATTTTAGATCGTTGAAATCTTTTCAAATAGAAGCAATATTAATAAAAAACGAATAATAAAAATTCGTCGTTTTATGCTGTTCGTAAAAACGCAGATTAAAGCTCAAAACGTGCTGTTTTGCTAAAATAAGCATTTTCAAGCATTTTAGATCTTTGGGAAATCGTTCAAATAGACGCAATATTAATAAAAACGAATAATAAAAATTTTGTCGTTTTTATGCTGTTTTACGCGTTAAAACGCTGATTAAAGCTCAAAACGTGCTGTTTTGCTAAAAAAAAAGCATTTTCAAGCATTTTAGATCGTTGAAATCGTTCAAATAGACGCAATATTAATAAAAAACGAATAAAAAAAATTTCGTCGTTTTATGCTGTTTTACGCGTTAAAACGCAGAAAAAAAGCTCAAAACGTGCTGTTTTGCTAAAATAAGCTTTTTCAAGCATTTTAGATCGTTGAAATCGTTAAAAATAGAAGCAATATTAAAAAACGATTAATAAAAATTCGTCGTTTTTATGCTGTTTTACGCGTTAAAACGCAGATTAAAACTCAAAACGTGCTGTTTTGCTAAAAAAAAGCATTTTCAAGCATTTTAGATCGTTGAAATCGTTCAAATAGACGCAATATTAATAAAAACGAATAATAAAAATTTCGTCGTTTTTATGCTGTTTTACGCGTTAAAACGCAGTTTAAAAAAGCTCAAAACGTGCTGTTTTGCTAAAATAAGCATTTTCAAGCATTTTAGATCGTTGAAATCGTTCAATAGAGGCAATATTAATAAAAACGAATAATAAAAATTGTGTTTTTAGCGTTTTACGCGTTAAACGCAGATTAAAGCTCAAAACGTGCTGTTGTGTTTTAAAATAAGCATTTTAAAGCATTTTAGATCGTTGAAATCGTTCAAATCGACGCAATATTAATAAAAACGATATAAAATTCGTCGTTTTATGCTGTTTTACGCGTTAAAACGCAGATTAAAGCTCAAAACGTGCTGCTTTGCTAAAATAAGCATTTCAAGCATTTAGATCGTTGAAATCGTTCAAATAGAAGCAATATTAAAAAAAAACGAATAATAAAATTTCGTCGTTTTTATGCTGTTTTACGCGTTAAAACGCAGATTAAAAGCTCAAAACGTGCTGTTTTGCAAAATAAGCATTTTCAAGCATTTTAGATCGTTGAAATCGTTCAAATAGAAGCAATATTAATAAAAACGAATAAAAAAAAATTCGTCGTTTTATGCTGTTTTACGCGTTAAAACGCAGATTAAAGCTCAAAACGTGCTGTTTTGCTAAAATAGCATTTTAAAAAGTATTTTAGATCGTTGAAATCGTTCAAATAGACGCAATATTAAAAAAAACGAATAATAAAAAATTTTTTTTTAAAAAAAAAAAAAATTTTTTTTGGTTGGGGAAAAAAAATTAAAAAAAAGGTTTTTTTTGGTTTTTTAAAGCTTTTTGGGGGAAAGAATTAAAAAAAAAACCTTTTTTTTGAAAAAAAAAATTTTTTCCCGGTTTTTTTTTTTTTAAAAAAAAAAAAAAAAAATTTTTTTTTTTTTTTTCCTTTTAAACGGGAAAAAAAAAAATTTTTTAAAAAAAATTTTTTTAAAAAATTTTTTTTTTTTCCAAAAAAAACCAAAAAAAAAACCAAAAAAAAAAATTTTTTTTTCCTTTTAAAATTTTGTTTAAAAAAATTGTTTTTAAAAAAACTTTTAAAAAAATTTTGGTTTTTAAATTTTTTTTAAAAAAAAAAAAAAAAAAAATTTTTTTTTAAAAAAAATTTTTCCCCTTTTAAAAAAAGTTAAAAAGAAAAAAAAAAAAAAAAATTTTAAAATTTTTTTTTTTTTTTTGGGGGGGAAACCAAAAAAAAGTTTTAAAATTTTTTTTTTTTTTTTAAAAAAAGGAAAAACCCGGCCTTTTTTAAAAAAAAATTTTAAATTTTTTTTTTAAAAACCCCCAAAAAATTAAAAAAAAAAATTTTTTTTTTTTCCCCTTTTCCCCGGTTTTCCCAAAAATTTTTTTTTTGGGGGTTTTTTTTTTGGGGGAAAAAAAAAAAAAAAAAAAAATTTTTAAAAAAAAGGTTTTTAAGCTTTTCCGTTAAAAAAAAAAAAAACCTTTTTGGGGAAAATAAAAATTTTTTTTTTTTTGGGTTTAAAATTTTAAAAAAAAAAAAAAAAGTTTAAAAAAAACCCCCGGGGGTTTTTTTTTAAAAAAAAAATTTTTTTTTTTTCGCTTTTTTTTTAAAAAAAAAAAAATTTTTTTTTTCCAAAAAAAAACCCTTTTTTTTTTCCCAAAAGGGGTTAAAAAAAAAATTTTTAAAAATTTTTTTTGGAATTTTTTTTGGGGGTTTTAAAAAAATTTTTTTTAAAAAAAAAAAATTTTTTTTTTTTTTTTTAAAAAGATAAAAAAAAGGGTTTTTTTAAAAAAAATTTAAATTTTTTTTTCCCCCCCAAAAAAAAAGGCTTTTTTAAAAAAAAAAAAAAAACCTTTTCCCTTTTTTAAACCGAAAAAAGGGGGAAAAAAAAAAAGGGTTTTAAAAAACTTTTTTTTTTAAAAAAAAAAATTTAAAAAAATTTTTAAAAAAATTTTTTTATTTTTTTGGAAAAAAAATTTAAAAAAAAAAATTTTTTTTAAAAAAAAAAATTTTTTTTTTTTTTTTTAAAAAAAAAAAAAAAAAAAAATTTTTAAAAAAAAAATTTTTTAAATTTTTATTTTTTTTAAAAAAAAAAAACCCCAAAAAAAAATTTTTTTTTAAAAAAAAAAATTTTTTTTTTAAAAAAAAAAAAGGTTAAAAAAAAATTTTTTTTGGTTTAAAAAAAATTTTTTTTTTTAAATTTTTGGGGAAAAAAAATTTTTAAAACAAAAAACAAAAAATTTTTTTTTTTTGGGGAAAAAGGGGAAAAAAAAAAAAATTTTTTTTTTTTTTTTCCTTTTAAAAAAATTTTTTAAAAAAAAATTTTTTTAAAAAAAAAAAAAATTTTTTTTGGGGAAAAAATTTTTCCAAAAAAAATTAAAAAAAAAAAGGTTTTTTTTTTTTTTTTAAACGGAAAAAAAAAAAAGGGGAAAAAAAAGGTTTAAAAATTTTTTTTTAAACCAAAAAAAGGAAAAAAAAAAAAAAAATTTTGGTTTTTTTTTTTAAAAAAAAATTTTTTAAACCCCCGGGGAAAAAAAAAAAAAAAAAAATTTTTTTTTTTTTTTTGGAAAAAAAAAAAAAAAAAATTTTTTTTAAAAATTTTTTTTAAAAAAAATTTTTTAAAAAATTTTTTTTTAAAAAAAAAAAAACAAAAAAAAAAAATTTTTTTTTTTAAAATTTTTAAAAAAAAAAAAAAATTTTTTTTTTTTAAATTTTTTCCCCAATTTAAAATTTAAAAAAGCTTTTTTTTAAAAAAAAAAAAAGGGGGAAAATTTTTTTAAAAATTTTTTAAAAAAAAAAAAAAGGGGAAAAAAAATTTTTTTTAAAAGGTTAAAACCAAAAGGGTTTTTAAAACTTTTAAAAAATTTTTGTTTTTTTTTTTAAAAAAAAAAAAAAAAATTTAAAAAAAGGGTTTTTTTAAAATTTTTTTTCCAAAAAAAAAACCCCAAAAAAGGGGTTTTTAAAAAAAAAAATTTTAAAAATTTTTTTTTTTTTTTAAAAAAAAAAAACCCAAAAAAAAATTTTCCGTTTTTTTTTTTTAAAAAAGGCCCAAAAAAATTTAAAAGGGTTTTTCCAAAAAAAAATTTTTAAAAACGAAAAAAAATTTTTTTTTTAAAAAAAAAAAATTTTTTCCCAAAATTTTTTTTAAAAAAATTTTTAAAACGTTTTTTCAAAAAAAATTTTAAAAAAAAAAAATTTGTTTTTTTTTAAAAAAAAAAAAAAAACCCTTTTTTTTTTTTAAAAAGAAAATTTAAACCCCGGTTTTTTTTCCAAAAAACCAAAAAAAAAAAATTTAAAAATTTTTTTTTTTTTAAAAAAAAAAAACCTTTTTTTTTTTTTTAAAAAATTTTAAATTTTTAGATCGTTGGAAATCGTTCCAAATAGACGCAATATTAATAAAAAACGAATAATAAAAATTTCGTCGTTTTTTTTTTATGCTGTTTGCGTTAAAACGCTGATTAAAGCACCAAAACGTGCTGTTTTGCTAAAATAAGCATTTTCCGTAAGATCGTTGAAATGTTCAAATAGACGCAATATTGGCAAAAACGAATAATAAAAAATTCGTCGTTTTTATGCTGTTTTACGCGTTAAAACGCAGATTAAAGCTCAAAACGTATTGTTTTGCTAAAATAAGCATTTTCAAGCGTTTTTAGATCGTTGAAATCGTTCAAAATAGACGCAATAAAAAATAAAAACGAATAATAAAAATTTCGTCACGTTTTTATGCTGTTTTACGCGTTAAAACGCAGAATAAAGCTCAAAACGTGCTGTTTTGCTTTAAAATAAAGCGTTTTCAGCATTTTGCAGATCGTTGAAATCACGTTCCAAATAGACGCAATATTAATAAAAACCGTAATAAAAGGTTTCGTCGCGTAGCTGCGTTTGCGCGTTAAAACGCAGATTAAAAGCTTTCAAAACGTTAACATTTTTGCTTACAAAATAAGCATTTTCAAGCATTTTAGATCGTTGAAATCGTTCCAAATAGACGCAATAAAAATAAAAACGAATAATATAAAAATTTCGTCGTTTTATGCTGTTTTACGCGTTAAAACGCAGAATAAAAGCTCAAAACGTGCTGTTTTTGCTAAAATAAGCATTTTCAAGCATTTTTAGATCGTTGAAATCGTTCAAATAGACGCAATATTAATAAGAAGCGAATAATAAAAATTTCGTCGTTTTTATGCTGTTTTACGCGTTAAAACGAAGATTAACTCAAAACGTGCTGTTTCGCTGAAAATAAGCATTTTCAAGCATTTTTAGATCGTTGAAATCGTTCAAAATAGAAACGCGTAATAAAACGAATAATAAAAAATTCGTCGTTTTTTACATGCTTTTGTTTAAACGCAGATTAAAGCTCAAAACGTGCTGTTTTTTGCTTTAAAATAAGCATTTTCAGCATTTTAGATCGTTGAAATCGTTCAAATAGAAGCAATAATAATAAAAAACGAATAATAAAAAATTCGTCGTTTGCGCATGCACGCGTTAAACGCAGATTAAAACTCCAAAACGTGCTGTTTTGCTAAAAATAGCATTTTCAAGTATTTAGATCACGTTGAAATCGTTTCAAATAGACGCAATATTAATAAAAAACGAATAATAAAATTTCGTCGTTTTTATGCTGTTTTACGCGTTAAAACGCAGAATAAAAGCTCAAAACACGTGCTGTTTTGCTAAAATATAAGCATTCTCAAAACACATTTTAGATCGTTGAAATCGTTCAAATAGAAGCAATATTAATAAAAACAGCGAATAATAAAAAATTCGTCGTTTTTATGCTGTTTTACGCGTTAAAACGCAGATTAAACTCAAAACGTGCTGTTTTTGCTAAAATAAACATTTTTCGAGCATTGAGATCGTTGAAATCGATCAAATAGACGCAATAAAAATAAAAAACGAATAATAAAATTTCGTCGTTTTTATGCTTTCTGTTTTTCGTTAAAACGCAAGGAATTCTGACTCAACATGCTGTTTTGCTGCAAATAAAAGCATTTTCAAGCATTTTAGATCACGTTGAAATCGTTTAAGTAAACAGTATAATAAAACAGTGTAATAAAAAATTCGTCATTTTAATGCTGTTTTGCGCGTTAAACGCAGATTAACGCTCAAAACGTGCTGTTTGCTAAAATAAGCATTTTCAAGCATTTTAGATCGTTGAAAATCGTTCAAATAGAAGCAATATTAATAAAAACGAATAATAAAAATTCGTCGTTTTTTAATAACTTGTTTTACGCGTTAAAATGCAGATTAAAGAAGCTCAAAACGTGTTGTTTTGCTAAAATAAGCATTTTCAAGCATTTTTTTAGATCGTTGAAATCGTTTTCAAATAGACGCAATATTAATAAAAACGAATAATAAAAAAATTCGTCGTTTTATGCTGTTTACGCGTTAAACGCAGATTAAAGCTAAAACGATATGCTGTTTTTGCTAAAAATATTTTCAAGCATTTTAGATCGTTGAAATCGTTCAATAGAAACAATAATAAAAAACGGAATAATAAAAAATTCGTCGTTTTTTATGCTGTTTTTACGAGTTAGAAACGCAGATTAAAGCTCAAAACACATTGCTGTTTTGCTAAAATAAGCATTTTAAAGTTTTTTAGATCGTTGAAATCGTTAAAATAGGCAATATTAAAAAAAAACGAAAAATAAAATTCGTCGTTTTATGCTTTTTTTACGCTTTAAAAACGCTGTTGCTCAAAACGTGCTGTTTTGCTAAAAAAGCATTTTAAAGCATTTTAATCGTTGAAATCTTCAAATAGACGCTAAATAAAACAATAAAAAAAAATTTCGTCGTTTTTGGTTTTTACGCGTTAAAACGCGATTAAAACTAAAAACGTGCTGTTTTGCTAAAATAACATTTTAATTTTTTTAATCGTTGAAATCGTTCAAATGAAGCAATATTAAAAAAAAACAAATAATAAAAATTTCGTCTTTTTTTATGCTGTTTTAGGGTTAAAACGCGAAAAACTAAAACGTGCTTTTTTTTGCTAAAAAAAAACATTTTCAAGCATTTTAGATCTTGAAATCGTTCAAAAAACCCAATATTAATAAAAACAAATAATAAAAATTCGTCGTTTTTGCTTTTTTACGCTTAAACCAGTTAAACTCAAAAGTGCTTTTTTTAAAATAAGCTTTTTAAAG
>NW_027046394.1:0-26156 GCF_025399875.1 Dalotia coriaria | reverse complement strand
TTTTAAAAGCAGTTTTAATCTGCGTTTAACGCGCAAAACGAGCATTAATATTGCCTGACGAAATTTTAAATTTTTTCCGCTTTTAGTAAATATTGGGGCTTTTTTTCGAAAAGCATTCTTTCAACGATCAAATGTTGAAAATTTTAAGAAACAGCACGTTTTGAGCTTAATCTGCGTTTTAACGCGAAACAGTATAAAACACGAATTTTATTATTCGTTTTATTAATATTGTTTATTTGAACGATTTCAACGATCAAAAATTCTTGAAAATGCTTATTTTAAAAAACAGCACTTTTTGAGTTTAATCTGCGTTTTAACGCGAAAACAGCATAAAACGACGAATTTTTTATTATTCGTTTTTATTATTATTGCTTCTATTTGAAGATTTCAACGATCTAAATGCTTGAAAATGCTTATTTTAGCAAAACAGCATCGTTTTGAGTTTTAATCTGCGTTTTAACGGAAACAGCATAAAAACGACGAATTTTTTTATTCGTTTTTATTAATATTGCGTCTATTTGAACGATTTCAAATCGATCAAAATGCTTGAAAATGCTATTTTAGCAAAACAGCAGTTTTGAGCTTTAATCTGCGTTTTAGCGTAAAAGCTATAAACACGAATTTTTTATTATTCGTTTTATTAAATTGCTTATTTGAACGATTTCAACGATCTAAAAATGCTTGAAATGCTTATTTTAGCAAAACAGACCGTTTTGTGCTTTTAATCTGCGTTTTAACGCTAAAAACAGCATAAAAACGACGAATTTTATTATTCGTTTTTCATTAATATTGTTTATTTGAACGATTTCAACGATCTAAAATGCTTGAAAATGGTACTTTTGAGCAAAACAGCACGTTTTGAGCTTTAATCTGTTTTAACGCGTAAAACAGCATAAAACGACGAATTTTTTAATATTCGTTTTATTAATATTGCGTCTATTTGAACGATTTCAAACGATCTAAAATGCTTGAAAATGCTTATTCTAGCAAAACAGCACGTTTTGAGTTTAATCGCGTTTTAACGCGTAAAACAGCATAAAACGACGAATTTTTTATTATTCGTTTTTTATTAATATTGCTTCTATTTGAACGATTTCAACTAACTAAAATGCTTGAAAATGCTTATTTTAGCAAAACAGCACGTTTTGAGTTTTAAATTCGCGATTTAGGAAAACAGCATAAAACGACGAATTTTAATTTCGTTTTTATTAATATTGCCATTTGTAACTGATTTCAACGATCTAAAAGCAAAACGTATTTTAGCAAATCAGCTGTTTTATGCTTTAATTGACGTTTTAACGCTAAAATCGCATTTGAAAACGATTTTTATATTCGTTTT
Organism: Dalotia coriaria; assembly: GCF_025399875.1. Lineage (NCBI taxonomy): Eukaryota > Metazoa > Arthropoda > Insecta > Coleoptera > Staphylinidae > Dalotia > Dalotia coriaria. Next base: position 24,817 of record NW_027046394.1, on the reverse strand, counting down.
ATATTATTGCTTTTTAATCAAACGTCTAAAATGCTGAAATGTTATTTTAGCTAATAATCGCGTTTTGAGCTTTAATGCGTTTAACGAAAAAGCATAAAATGCTTAAATTTTTATTATTCGTTTTTATTAATATTCGTCTTTTGAACGATTTCAACGACTAAAAATGCTGAAAATTGCTTATATTTTATTAAAATATAGCTTCGTTTGAACGTTTAACGCTTTTAACGCTTAAAAAGCATATTAACGACGAATCATTTTCGTTTTAATTAATTTTAAGCGTATAACGATTAAACGACAAAATGCTTTAAATGCTTTTTTAGCAAAACAGCATGTTTTTGACTTTATTTCGTTTAACGCGTAAAAACAGCTTTAAAAACAGAATTTTTATTATTCGTTTTATTAATATTGCGTTTTAGAAACGATTTAAACGATCAAAATGCTTTTGAAATTGTTATTTTAGCAAAACATGCGTTTTTGAGTTATCTGCGTTTTAACGCGTAAAACAGCATAAAACAGAATTTTTATTATTCGTTTTATTAATATTGCTCTATTTGAACGATTTCAACATTAAAAATGTTTAAAATGTTATTTTTAGCAAAATGCACTTTTGAGCATTTCAACGCAATTTTAACCGTAAAAGCAAAAAACGACGAATTTTATTTATTCGCGTTTTAATTAATATTCGCTATTGAAATTTTTTCACGATCTAAAATGCTTGAAATTTATTTCGCAAAACAGCACGTTTTGAAATTTATTTTGTAACGCGTTTAGCTTTAATACGCGATTTACTATATCGTTTTTATAAAACGAATTTTTATTTATTTTTTATATTGCTTGTTTGAAATTTATCTCAAAAACTGAAAATTTTAGTTTTAAACAGCGTTTTAGCGTTTAACAGCTAAAAAACAGCTTAAAAAAAATTTTATTAATTCGTTTTTAATTTACGTCAATTTGAACGTTTAAGCATTAAAAGCTTGAAAGTTTTAGTTTTTAACAGCAAGAACAACGTTAAAATCGCTTTTAACGAAAACTGTTTAAAATGTTTTTATTATCTCGTTTTTAACGTATTTCTACATTTAACAGTTTAAATCTTAATTTTAAATGCGTCTTTTGAGCTAACTGCGTTTTAACGGTAACGCTAAAACGAAATTTTTATTATTCGTTTTTATTAATATTGCTCTATTTGAACGATTTCAACGTCTAAAATGCTTTGACTTTTTAGACAAAAGCTACGTTTTCAGCTTATCTTTTAACGCGTAAAACAGCATTAAAACGACGAATTTTTATTATTCGTTTTTATTAATATTGCTTTTTTTGAACGATTTCAACGATCTCTACTTGAAAATGCTTATTTTAGCAAAACAGCACGTTTGGCTTTAAACTGCGTTTTGACGCGTTAAAACAGCATAAAACGACGAATTTTTATATTCGTTTTTATTATTGCTTCTATTTGAACGATTTCAACGATCAAAATGCTTGAAAATGCTTATTTTAGCAAAACAGCACGTTTTGAGCTTTAATCTGCGTTTTAACGCGTAAAACAGCATAAAAACGACGAAATTTTTTATTTTTTTTTTTATTGCGTCATTTGAACATTTCAACGATCTAAAATCTGAAAATGCTTATTTAGCAAAACAGCACGTTTTGTTTTACTCTGCGTTTTAACGCGTAAAACAGCATAAAACGACGAATTTTTATTATTCGTTTTTATTAATATTGCTTCTATTTGAACGATTAACGTAAATCTAAAATGCTTGAAAATGCTTATTTTAGCAAAACAGCACTTTTGGGGTTTTAATCTGCGTTTTAAGCGAAAAACAGCAAAAAAAAACGACGAAACTTTTATTATTCGTTTTATTAATATTGCGTCTTTTGAACGATTTCAACGATCAAAAATGCTTAAAAAAAGCATTTTAGCAAAACAGCACGTTTTGAGTTTAATCTGCGTTTTGACGCAAAACAGCATAAAACACGTTTTTTTTTTATTATTCTTTTTATTATTTTATTTGAACGATTTAACGATCTAAAATGCTTGTGTTTATTTTAGCAAAACAGCACGTTTGAGTTTAATCTGCGTTTTAACGCGTAAAACAGCAAAAAAAACGACAAAATTTTTTATTATTCTTTTTTTGAATATTGCGTCTATTTGAACGATTTCAACAATCTAAAATGCCTAATTTAGCAAAACAGCACGTTTTGAGCTTTTTCCTTTTAACGCGTAAAACAGCATTCACGACGAAATTTTTATTATTCTTTTTTATTTTATTGCGTCTATTTGAACGATTTCAACGATCAAAAAATGCTTGAAAATGCTTATTTTAGCAAAACAGCACTTTTTTGAGCAAATCTGCTTTTTAACGCGTAAACAGCAAAAAAACGACGAATTTTTATTATTCTTTTTTTATTTTTTTTGTTCTATTTAAAAAGATTTCAACGATCAAAAAATGCTTGAAAATGCTTATTTTAGCAAAAAAAACACGTTTTGAGCTTTTAATCGCGTTTTAACGCGTAAAAAAGAAAAAACGCGAATTTTTATTATTCTTTTTTTTAATATTGCGCATTTGAACGATTTCAACGATCTAAAATGTTGAAAATGCTTATTTTAGAAAAACAGCACGTTTTGAGTTTTTAATCTGCGTTTTAATGCGAAAAACAGCAAAAACGACGAATTTTATTATTCGTTTTTATTAATATTGCTTCTATTTGAACGTTTCAACGATCTAAAATGTTAAAAATGTTATTTTAGCAAAACAGCACGTTTTGTTTTTTTCTGCGTTTTAGCGTAAAACAGCATAAAACGACGAATTTTTATTATTCTTTTTTTATTAATATTGCTTTTTTTTGAACGATTTAAACGATCAAAAAATGCTTAAAAATGCTTTTTTTTAGAAAAACAGCACGTTTTGAGTTTAATCTGCGTTTTAACGCGTAAAACACAAAAAAAATTTTTTATTTTTCGTTTTTATTAATATTGCGTCTATTTGAACGATTTCAACGATCAAAATGCTTGAAAATGCTTTTTCACAAAACAGCACTTTTTGAGTTTTTAATCGGCGTTTTAACGCGTAAAACGCAAAAAAAACGACAAATTTTTTTATTATTCGTTTTTATTAATATTCTTCTATTTGAACGATTTCAACGATCAAAAATGCTTGAAAATGTTTTTTTTTTGCAAAACAGCACGTTTTGAGTTTAAATCTGCGTTTTAACGCGTAAAACAGCATAAAACACGAAATTTTTTTTTCTTTTTTTATTAATATTGTCTATTTGAACGATTTAAACGATCTAAAATGTTGAAAATGCTTTTTTTAGCAAAACACTTTTTTGAGTTCATTCGGTTTTTAACGCGAAAAACAGCATAAAACACGAAAATTATTCTTTTTTATTTTTATTGCGTTATTTGAACGATTTCAACGATCTAAAATGCTTGAAAATGCTTATTTTGCAAAACAGCACGTTTTGAGCTTTAATCTGCTTTTTAACGCGTAAAACAGCATAAAACGACAAATTATTTATTATTCGTTTTTATTAATATTCTTCTATTTGAACGATTTCAACGATCTAAATGCTTGAAAATGTTTTTTTAGCAAAACAGCACTTTTTGAGTTTTTAATCTGTTTTTTAACGCGTAAAACAGCATAAAACGCGAAATTTTATTATTCGTTTTTTTAATAGCCTATTTAACTTTTCAACGATCAAAATGCTTGAAAATGTTATTTTAGAAAAAACAGCACTTTTTTGAGTTTTAATCGCGTTTTAACGCGTAAAACAGCATAAAACACGAAATTTTATTATTTTTTTTATTAATATTGCGTCTATTTAACGGATTTCCCCAAACGATCTAAAATGCTTGAAAATGCTTATTTTGAAAAACACATTTTTTGAGCAACGCTTTTTAACGGAAAACGCATAAAAACGAGGAGTTTTTTATTATTTTTTTTATTAATATTGCTTCTATTTGAACGATTTCCCCGATCTAAAATTTTTAAAAGCTTATTTTAAAAACACACTTTTTGAGCTTTAATCTGCTTTTTAACGCGTAAACAGCAAAAAAAACGACGAAATTTTTTTATTCGTTTTTATTAATTGCGTCTATTTGAAGGGTTTCAACGCAAAATTTTTGAAAATGTTATTTTAGCAAAACAGAGTTTTGAGTTTATTCTGCTTTTTAACGCGTAAACACAAAAAAAGGGCAAATTTTTTATTATTTGTTTTTATTTTTTTGCTATTTGAACGATTTCACGATCAAAAATGCTTGAAAATGCATTTTGCAAAACAGAGATTTGAGCTTTAATCGCTTTTTAACGCGTAAAACAGTATAAAAACGACAATTTTTTATTATTCGTTTTTATTAATATTGTTCTATTTGAACGATTTCAACGTTTAAAAAGTTTAAAATGCTTTTTTTAGAAAAAACAGAGTTTGAGTTTTAATCTGCTTTTTAACGCGTAAAACAACATAAAACGACAAAATTTTTTATTATTCGTTTTAAATATTGCGTCTATTTGAACGTTTAACGATTTAAAATGCTTGAAAATGCTTATTTTAGCAAAACAGCACGTTTTGAGTTTTAATCTGCGTTTTAACGCGTAAAACAGCATAAAAACGACGCGGAATTTTTATTATTCGTTTTTATTAATATTGCTTCTATTTGAAATCGATTTCAACGATCTAAAATGCTTGAAAATGCTTATTTTAGCAAAAACAGCACGTTTTGAGCTTTAATCTGCGTTTTAACGCGTAAAACAGCATAAAAAACGACGAAATTTCTTTTTATTATTCGTTTTTATTAATATTGCGCTCATTTAACGATTTCCAACGGATCTAAAATGCTTAAAAATGCTTATTTTAGCAAAACAGCACGTTTGAAAGCTTTTATTCTGCGTTTTAACGCGTAAAACAGCATAAAAACGACGAAATTTTTTATTATTTGCTGGCTTTTATTGCGTCTATTTGAACGATTTCATCGATCTAAATGCTTGAAAATGCTTATTTTAGCAAACAGCACGATTTGAGTTTCTTTAATCTGCGTTTAACGCGTAAAACAGCATAAAACGACGAATTTTTATTATTCGTTTTTACAATATTGCTTCTATTTGAACGATTTCAAATCGACTTTAAAATGCTGAAAATGCTTTTTTAGCAAAACAGCACGTTTTGAGCTTTAATCTGCGTTTTAACGCGTAAACAAACATAAAACGAAATTCTATTATTCGTTTTTATTAATATTATGTCTATTTGAACGTGATTTCCAACGATCTAAAATGCTTGAAATGCTTATTTTAGCAAAACAGCACGTTTTGAGTTTTTAATCTGCGTTTTAACGCGTAAAACAAAAGCATTAAAACGACGAATTTTTTATTATTCGTTTTATTAATATTGTTTCTATTTGAACGATTTCAACGATCTAAAATGCTTGAAAATGCTTACTTTGAAGCAAAACAGCACAAGTTTTGAGCGAATCTGCGTTTTAACGCGTAAACAGCATATAAACGACGAATTTTATTATTCGCTTTTTATTAATATTGCTTCCTTTCATTTGAACGATTTCAACGATCTTAAAAATGCTTGAAAATGCTTATTTTGTGCGCAAAACAGCACGTTTTGAGCTTTAATCTGCGTTTTAACGCGTAAAACAGCATAAAAACGACGAATTTTTTTATTATTCGTTTTTATTAATATTGCGTCTATTTGAACGAACGATTTCCCAACGATTTTAAAAATGCTTGAAAATGCTTATTTTAGCAAAACAGCACGTTTTGAGTTTTAATCTGCGTTTTAACGCGTAAAACAGCACATAAAAACGACGAATTTTGCTATTCGTTTTTATTAATATTGCTTCTATTTGAACGATTTCAACGATCTAAAATGCTTGAAATGCTTATTTTGAAAAGCAAAACAGCACGTTTTGAGTTTTAATCTGCGTTTAACGCGTAAACAGCATAAAAACGACGTGAAATTTTTTTATTATTCCGTTTTTATTAATATTGCGTCTATTTTAACGATTTCAACGATCTAAAATGCTTAAAATGCTTATTTTAAAACAGCACGTTTTGAGCTTTATTCTGCGTTTAACGCGTAAACAGCATAAAAACGACGAAATTTTATTATTTGTTTTTTTATTTTATTGCGTCTATTTAACCATTCACCATCTGTAAATGCTTGAAAAATGCTTATTTTGTGCTAAAAATTGTCGATTTGAGTTTTAATCTGCGTTTTAACGCGTAAACAGCATAAAAACGACGAATTTTTTATTATTCGTTTTTATTAATATTGCTCTATTTGAACGATCGCGATCTAAAATGCTTGAAAATGCTTTTTTGTATAAACAGCATCGTTTTGAGCTTTAATCTGCGTTTTAACGTAAAACAACATAAAACGACGAAATTTTATTATTCGTTTTATTAATATTGCGTCTATTTGCCCGACGCAACGATCTAAAATGCTTGAAAATATGGTTTTAGCAAAACAGCACGTTTTATTTTAATCTGCGTTTTAACGCGTAAACAGCATTAAAACGACGAATTTTTTTATTATTCGTTTTTATTAATATTGCTTCTCTATTTGAACGATTTCAACGATCTAAAAATGCTTGAAAATGTTTCTTACTTTAGCAAAAAACAGCACGTTTTGAGTTTAATCTGCGTTTTAACGCGTAAACAGCATATAAACGACGAATTTTTTATTATTCGTTTTTTATTAATATTGCTTCTATTTGAAACGATTTCCCGCAACGATCAAAAATGCTTGAAAATGCTTATTTTAGCAAAACAGCACGTTTTGAGCTTTAATCTGCGTTTACCCGTAAACAGCATAAAACGACGAATTTTTATTATTATTCGTTTTTATTACATTATTGTACCTATTTGAACGATTTCAACGATTTAAAAATGCTTGAAAATGCTTATTTTAGCAAAACAGCACGTTTGTTTTAATCTGCGTTTTAACGCGTAAAAAAACAGCATAAAAAACGACGAATTTTTTATTATTCGTTTTTATTAATATTGCTTCTATTTGAACGATTTCAACGATCTAAAATGCTTGAAATGCTGACGAGCAAAACAGCACGTTTTGAGCTTTAATTGCGTTTTAACGCGTAAAACAGCATAAAAACGACGAAATTTTTATTATCGTTTTATTGAAGACAGGCCTATTTTAACATTTCAACGATCTAAAATGCTTAAAAATGCTTATTTTAGCAAACAGCACGTTTTGAAAGCTTTTAATCTGTGTTTTAACGCGTAAACAGCATAAAAATGACGAATTTTTCATTATTCGTTTTTATTAATATTGCCTCTATTTAAACGATTTCAACGATCTAAAAATGCTTCGAAAATTCTTATTTTAGCAAAACAGCAATGTTTGAGTTTTAATCTGCGTTTTAACGGCGTAAAAACAGCAGGTAAAACGACGAATTTTTATTATTCGTTTTATTATTGTTTCTATTTGAACGATTTCAACGATCTAAATCCGTTTGAAAATGCTTATTTTAGCAAAACAGCACGTTTTGAGCTTTAATCTGCGTTTTAACGCGTAAAACAGCATAAAACGACGAATTTTTTTATTATCCGTTTTTATTAATATTGCGTCTATTTGAACGATTTCAACGATCTAAATGCTTTGTTTATTTTAGCAAACAGCACGTTTTGAGCTTTTTAATCTGCTTTAACTCGTAAAACAGCATAAAATGACGAATTTGTATTATTCCGTTTTTTTATTAATATTGCTTCTATTTGAACGATTTTCAACGATCTAAAATGCTTGAAAATGCTTATTTTGCAAAAATAGCACGTTTTGAGCATTATTCTGCGTTTTTATGTAAAACAGCATAAAAACGACGAATTTTTATTATTCGTTTTTTATTAATATTGCGTCTATTCGAACGATTTCAACGATCTCAAATGCTTGAAAATGTTTATTTTAGCAAAACAGCACGTTTTGAGCTTTAATTAGCGTTTTAACGCGTAAAACAGCATAAAAACGACGAAATTTTTATTATTCGTTTTATTAATATTGCGTCAATTTGAACGATTTCAACGATCTAAAATGCTTCAGCAAATGCTTATTTGTGCTAAAACAGCACGTTTTGAGTTTTAATCTGCGTTTTAACGCGTAAAACAGCATGTTCTGACGAATTTTATTATTCGTTTTTATTAATATTGCTCTATTTGGAACGATTTCAACGATCTAAAATGCTGAAAAATGCTTATTTTAGCAAAACAGCACGTTTTGAGCTTTAATCTGCGTTTTAACGCGTAAACAGCATAAAAATGACGAATTTTTTATTATTCGTTTTTAGTAATATTGTTTAGCTAAACGATTTCAACGATCTAAAATGCTTGAAAATGCTTATTTTAGCAAAACAGCACGTTTTGAGTTTAATCTGCGTTTTAACGCGTAAAACAGCATAAAAAAACGACGAAATTTTTATTATTCGTTTTTATTACTGCGTCTATTTGAACGATTTCAACGATCTAAAATGCTTGAAAAATGCTTGCGACGAAGCAAAAACAGCACGTTTTGAGCTTTAATCTGCGTTTTAACGCGTAAAACAGCATAAAACGACGAATTTTTTATTATTCGTTTTTTATTAATATTGCGTCTATTTGAACGATTTCAACGATCTAAAATGCTTGAAAATGCTTATTTCTAGCAAAACAGCACGTTTTGAGCTTTAATCTGCGTTTAACGCCTAAAAACAGCATAAAAAAACGACGAATTTTTATTATTCGTTTTTAGTTAATATTGCTTCTATTTGAACGATTTCAACGATCTAAAATGCTTGAAAAATGTTTATTTTAAAGCAAAACAGCACGTTTTGAGCTTCATTCTGCGTTTTAACGCGTAAAACAGCATAAAAACGACGAAATTTCTTTTTATTATCTGTTTTTTATTTTTATTGCGTCTATTTGAACGATTTCAACGATCTAAAATGCTTGAAAATGTTTATTTTAGCAAACAGCACGATTTGAGCTTTCAATCTGCGTTTTTAACGCGCGTAAACAACAGCATAAAAAACGACAAATTATTTATTATTCGTTTTTATTAATATTGCTTCTATTTGAACGATTTCAACGATCTAAAATGTTTGAAAATGCTTATTTTAGCAAAACAGCACGTTTTGAGCTTTAATCTGTGTTTAACGCGTAAACAGCATAAAACGACGAAATTTTATTATTCGTTTTTATTAATATTGCGTCTATTTGAACGATTTCAACGACCTAAAAAATGCTTCTGAAAATGCTTTATTTTAGCAAAACAGCACGTTTTGAGCTTTAATCGCGTTTTAACGCGTAAAACAGCATAAAACGACGAAATTTTTATTATTCGTTTTTATTAATATTGCGTCTATTTGAACGATTTCAACGATCTAAAATGCTTGAAATGCTGTTTTAGCAAAACAGCATGTTTTGAGCTTTAATCTGCGTTTAACGCGTAAAACAGCATAAAACGAGGAATTTTTTATTATTCGTTTTTATTAATATTACTTCTATTTGAACGATTTCAACGATCTAAAAATGCTTCTGCAAATGCTTTTATTTTAGCAAAACAGCACGTTTTGAGCTTTAATCTGCGTTTTAACGCGTGAAACAGCATAAAACGACGAAATTTTTTTTTTCTTTTTTAAAAACCCCAAAAGGGAAAATTTTTTTAAACCAAAAAAGGTTTAAAAAATTGTTTTAAATTTTTTAAAAATAAAAAAAAATTTTTTTTAAAATTTTTTTTTTTTAAAAACCCCCAAAAAAAAAATTTCGGGTTTTTTTAAAAAAAAAAGGGTTTTTTTTTTAAATTTTTTTTTTAAAAAATTTTTTTTTTAAAAAAAAAATTTTTTTTAAAATTTTTTTAAAAATTTTTTTTTTAAAAAACTTTTTTTTAAAAAAAAAAAAAATTTTTTTTTTTTTTTTAAAAAAAAAAAAAAATTTTTTTAAAAATTTTTTAAAATTTTTTTTTTAAAAAACCCTTTTTTTTAAATTTTTTTTTTTGGAAAACAGAAAAAGGGGGGGTTTTTTTTTTTTTTTAAAAAAAAAAAAAATTTTTTTTTTTTTTTAATTTTTTTAAAATTTTTTTTAAAAAACCCCGGAAAAAAAATTTTGGGCCTTTTAAAAAAAAAAAATTTTTATTTTCTTTTTTAAAAAAACCAAAAAACGAAAAATTTTTAAAAAATTTTTTTTTTAAAAAGCCCTTTTTTTTTTAAAAAAAAAACAAAAAAAAATTTTTTTTTTTTTAAAAAAAAAAAAAATTTTTTTAAAAATTTTTTAAAATTTTTTTTTGGGGGGTTTTTTTTAAAAATTTTTAAAATTTAAAAGCAAAAAACGTTTTTTTTAAACCCTTTTTAAAAATTTTAAAAAAAAAAAAATTTTAAAAATTTTTCAAAAAATTTTTTTTAAAAACCCCAAAAAATTTTTTTTTTTAAAAAAACAAAAAATTTTTTTTTTTTTTAAAAAAAAAAACTTTTTTAAATTTTTTTTTTTTAAAAATTTTTTTTAAAAAAATTTTTTTTTTAAAACTTTTTTTTAAACAAAAAACAAAATTTTTTTAAATTTTTTTTTAAAAAACCAAAAAGGAAATTTTTAAAAAGAAAAAATTTTTTAAAAAAAAATTTTTAAAAAAAAATTTTTTAAAGCTTAAAAGCAAAAAACGTTTTTTTTTTTTTTTTTAAAGAAAAAAAGAAAAACAACAAAATTTTTTTTTTAAAATTTTTTTTAAAAAAAAATTTTTTAAAAAAAATTTTTTAAAATTTTTTAAAAAAAAAAAGGGGTTTTATTTTTTTTTAAATTTTTTAAGGAAAAAAAAACAAAATTTAAAAATTTTTTTTTTTTTTAAAAACCCTTTTCTTTTTTTTTAAAAAAAAAAAAAAAAAAATTTTTTTTTTTTTTTGGGGTTTTTGGGGAAAAGAAAAAAAAATTTTTAAATTTTTTTTTAAAAAAATTTTTTTGGTTTTTCCGTTTTAAAAAAAAAAAAAAAAAATTTTTTTTTTTAATATTGCGTCTATTTGAACGATTTAAAACGATCTAAAATGCTTGAAATCTTATTTTAGAAAACAGCACGTTTTGAGCTTTATTTTTGCGTTTAACGCTTTTAAACCAAAAACGGACGAATTTTTTATTATTTGTTTTATTTTTTAGCGTCATTTAAAACGATTTCAACGATTTTATGCTTGAAAATGCTTTTTTTAGCAAACAGCACGATTTGAGCTTTAATCTGCGTTTTAACGCTAAAAAAACAAAAACGACAAATTTTTATTATTCGTTTTAAATTTTTCTATTTGAACGATTTCAACATCTAAAATGCTTGAAAATGCTTTTTAGCAAAACAGCTTTTGAGCTTTAATCTGCGTTTTAACGTAAAAAACATAAAACGACGAAATTTTATTATTTTTTTATTAATATTGCGTCTATTTGAACGATTTCAACGATCTAAAATGCTTGAAAATGCTTATTTTAGCAAAACACCCGTTTTGAGCTTAATCTGCGTTTTAACGCGTAAAAAAAGCATTAAAACGACAAATTTTTTTATTATTCGTTTTTATTAATATTGCTTCTATTTGAACGTTCAACGATCTAAAATGCTTGAAAATGCTTACTTTAGCAAAACAGCACGTTTTGAGTTTAATCTGCGTTTTTAACGCGTAAAACAGCAATAAACGACAAAATTTTTATTATTCGTTTTTATTAATATTGCTTCTATTTGAACGATTTCAACGATCTAAAATGCTTGAAAATGCTTATTTTAGCAAAACAGCACGTTTTGAGTTTTAATCTGCGTTTTAACGCGTAAAACAGCATAAAAACGACGAATTTTTTATTATTCGTTTTTATTAATATTGCGTCTATTGAACGATTTCAACGTTTTAAAAAATGCTTGAAAATGCTTATTTTAGCAAAACAGCACGTTTTGAGCTTTAACGCGTTTAACGCTAAAACAGCATAAAACGACGATTTTTTTATTATTCGTTTTTTTATTATATGGTCATTTGAACGATTTCAACGATCTAAAATGCTTGAAAATGTTTTAGCACAAAACAGCACGTTTGAGCTTTTAATCTGCGTTTTAACGTAAAACAGCATAAAAACGGAAATTTTATTATTCGTTTTTATTAATATTGTTTCTATTTGAACGATTTCAACGATCAAAAAATGCTTGAAAATTTTATTTTAGAAAAACAGCACGTTTTGAGTTTTAATCTGCTTTTTAAAAGGGAAAAACAGCAAAAAAAACGACAAATTTTTTTATTTTTCGTTTTTTTTAATATTGCTTCTATTTAAACCCGATTTCAACGATCTAAAATGCTTGAAAATGCTTATTTTAGCAAAACAGCACTTTTTGGGTTTTAATCTGCTTTTTTAAGCGTAAAACAGCAAAAAAAACGACAAATTTTTTTATTATCCGTTTTTTTTAAATATTGCGTCTTTTTGGGCCCCGTTTTAACGATCTAAAATGCTTGAAAATGTTTATTTTAGCAAAACAGCACGTTTTGAGCTTTAATCTGCGTTTTAACGCGTAAAACAGCAAAAAATGACAAATTTTTTTTATTATTCTTTTTTTATTAATATTGCTTTATTTAAACGATTTAAAAGATCAAAAAATGCTTGAAAATGCTTTTTTTAGCAAAACAGCACGTTTTGAGCTTTAACTGCTTTTTAACGCGTAAAACAGCATAAAAAAGGGTTTTTTTTTATTATTCTTTTTTATTAATACTGCTTTTTATTTGAACGATTTCGACGATTTTAAAATGTTTTGAAAATCCCTTTTTTAAAAGCAAAACAGCACGTGAGCTTTAATCTGCTTTTTAAACCCAAAAAAAAAAAACGAGAAATTTTTTATTCTTTTTTTAAATATTGTTTCTATTTGAACGATTTTAACGATCTAAAATACTTGAAAATGTTTTATTTTAGAAAAAACAGCACTTTTTGGTTTTAATCTGCTTTTTAACGCGAAAAACAGCATAAAAGGGACAAATTTTTTATTATTCGTTTTTTATTAATATTGCGTCTTTTTGGAAAGGGTTTTCCCCAACGATCTAAAATGCTTGAAAATGCTTATTTTAGCAAAAACAGCACGTTTTGAGCTTTAATCTGCTTTTTAACGCGAAAAAACAGCATAATAACGAAAAATTTTTTTATTATTCGTTTTTCATTAATATTGCGTCTTTTTGGGAACGATTTCAACGATCTAAAATCCCAAAAAATGTTTTTTTTTGGCAAAACAGCACGTTTTGAGCTTTAATCTGCGTTTTAACGCGTAAAAAAAGCAAAAAAAACGACAAATTTTTTATTTTTCCCTTTTTTATTAATATTGCTCCTATTTGAAGATTTCAACGATCTAAAATGCTTAAAAAATGCTTTTTTTGGCAAAAACAGCACGTTTTGAGTTTAATCTGCGATTTAACGAGTAAAACAGCAAAAAAACGACGAATTTTTATTATTCGTTTTTTTTAAAATTTGCGTCTATTTGAACGATTTCAACGATCTAAAAGCGAAAATGCTTATTTTGAAAAACAGCACTTTTTGAAATCAGCGTTTTAACGCGAAACAGCAAAAACGACGTTTTATTATTCTTTTTTATTAATATTGCGTCTTTTTGAACGATTTCAACGATCAAAATGCTTGAAAATGTTTAAAAGCAAAAAGCTTTTGAGTTTAAATCTGTTTTTTAAACCCCAAAAACACATAAAACGACAATTTTTATTATTCTTTTTTATTAATATTGCTTCTATTTGAACGTTTAACGATTAAAATGCTTGAAAATGTTATTTTAGCAAAAACAGCACTTTTTGGGGTTTAATCTGCGTTTTAACGCGAAAAACAGCATAAAACGACAAATTTTTTTTTGTTTTATTAATTTGCGTCTTTTGAACGATTTCAAGTTTCAAAATGTTTGAAAATGTTTTTTAGCAAAAACGACTTTTTGAGTTTAATCGCTTTTTAACGCGTAAACAGCATAAAACGACGAAACTTTTATTTTTCTTTTTATTAATATTGCTTCTATTTGAACGATTTCAACGATCTAAAATGCTTGAAAATGTTATTTAGCAAAACAGCACGTTTTGAGCTTTATTCTGCGTTTTAACGCGTAAAACAGCAAAAAAACGACGAAATTTTATTATTCTTTTTTTATTAATATTTTCTATTTGCGATTTAAAGATCTATAATGCTTGAAAATGCTTATTTTAGCAAAACAGCACGTTTTGAGCAACGCTTTTTAAGCGAAAAACAGCATAAAATGACGAATTATTTATTTTTTTTTAAATTGCTTCTATTTAAACGATTTCAACATCAAAAATGTTTTGTCTTTTTTAGCAAAACCCCTTTTTGAGCTTTAATCTGCGTTTTAACGCAAAAAACGAAAAACGACGAAAATTAATTTTTTTTTATTAATTTTGGTCTATTTGAAGATTTCAACGATCTAAAATGCTTGAAAATGCTTTTTTGCAAAACGCACTTTTTGAGAACCTTTTTCCGGCGTAAAAGACGAATTTTTAATTTTTTTTATTAATATTGTTTCTATTTGAACGATTTCAACGATCTAAAATGCGAAAAATGCTTATTTTAGAAAAAACAACGTTTTGAGTTCATTCTGCGTTTTAAGGGTAAAACACATAAAACGACGAAATTTTTTATTTTTTTTATTTTATTGCGTCTTTGCGATTTCAACGATCTAAATGCGAAAATGTATTTTAGCAAAACAGCAATTTGATTTTTAATCTGCGTTTTAAGGGGGAAAACAGCAAAAAAAACGACAAAATTTTTTATTATTCGTTTTTTATTAATATTGCGTCTTTTGGGATTTCAACGATCTAAAATGCTTGAAAATGCTTATTTTACAAAACACCCGTTTTGAGTTTTAATATGCGTTTTAACGCGAAAAACACAAAAAAAGGGCGAATATTTTCTATTCGTTTTTTTATTATTGCTTCAGAACGATTTAACGATAAAAAATGCTTAAAAATGTTTTTTTTGGCAAAACAGCACGTTTTGGCTTTAATCTGCTTTTTAAGCAAAACAGCAAAAAAACGACAAATTTTTTTATTATTCGTTTTTATTTTTTGCGCTATTTGAAGGGGAAAACAAAAATGCTTAAAAAAGTTTTTTTTAGCAAAACAGCACTTTTTGAGCTTTAATCTGCGTTTTAACGCGTAACAGCATAAAACGAGGGGAAATTTTTTTATTCGTTTTTATTAATATTGCGTCTATTTGAACGTTTTTTCCCGTCAAAAAATGCTTGAAAATGTTAAGCAAAACAGCACGTTTGGTTTTAATCGGTTTTAACGCAAAAACAGATAAAAAAAAATTTTTTTATTCTTTTTTTAAATTGCCTATTTGAACGATTTAAACGATCAAAAATGCTTGAAATGCTTATTTTAGCAAAACAGCACTTTTTGATTTTTTAATCGCTTTTTTAAAAAAACAGCATAAAAACGAAAAATTTTTTTTAATTCTTTTTTATTAATATTGCGTCTTTTGAACGATTTAAAACGATCTAAAATGCAAAAATGCTTAAAAAACCCCGTTTTGAGTTTTATTCGGGTTTTAACGAAAACAGCAAAAAAGAAAATTTTTATTATTTGTTTTTTTTTTTATTGGTTATTTGAACGTTTCAACGATTTAAAATGCTTGAAAATGCTTATTTTGCAAAACAGCACGATTTGAGCTTTATTCGCTTTTTCGCGTAAAACATAAAAACGACAAATTTTTTTTTTCGTTTTTATTAATATTGCACTTTTTGAACGATTTAAACGATCTAAAATGCTTGAAAATGCTTATTTTGCAAAACAGCATTTTTGGTTTTAATCTGCGTTTTAACGCGTAAAACAGCAAAAACGACGAAATTTTTATTATTCGTTTTTATTAATATTGCGTCTATTTGAAGATTTAAACGATCTAAAATGCTTGAAAATGTTTTTATTTTGAAAAAACGCACGTTTTGAGTTTAAACCGTTTTAACGCGTAAAAAAGCAAAAAAAACGACGAAATTTTATTATTCGTTTTTTTATTCGTCTATTTGAACGATTTCAACGATCTAAAATGCTTGATAATGCTTATTTTAGCAAAACAGCACGTTTTGAGCTTTATTCTGTTTTTAAACGCGAAAACCCAAAAAACGACAAAATTTTTTATTATTCGTTTTTATTAATATTGCGTCTATTTGAACGATTTCAACGATCTAAAATGCTTGAAAATGCTCATTTTAGCAAACAGCCGTTTGAGTTTCTGCGTTTAACGCGAAACAGCATACAAACGACGAAATTTTTATTCGTTTTTATTAATATTGCGTCTATTTGAACAATTTCAACGATCTAAAATGCTTGAAAATGCTTATTTTAGAAAAAACAGCACGTTTTGAGCTTTAATCTGCGTTTTAACGCGTAAACAGCAAAAAAACACGAATTTTATTCGTTTTTATTAATATTGCTTCTATTTGAACGATTTCAACGATCTAAAATGCTTGAAATGCTTATTTTAGCAAAACAGCACGTTTTGAGCTTTAATCTGCTTTTTAACGCGTAAACAGCATAAAAACGAAAATTTTTATTATTCGTTTTATTAATATTGCGTCTATTTGAACGATTTAAAACGATCAGCTTAAAATGCTTATTTTAGCAAAACAGCACGTTTTGAGCTTTAATCTGCGTTTTAACGCAAAATAGCAAAAAAATGACGAATTTTTATTATTCTTTTTTTAATTAAATTGCCTCTTTTTAAAAACGATTTCAACGATCTAAAATGTTTAAAAAATGCTTATTTAGCAAAAACAGTTTTGAGTTTTAATCTGCGTTTTAACGCGTAAAACAGCATAAAACGACGAATTTTTTATTATTCTTTTTTTATTAATATTGCGTCTATTTGAACGATTTCAACGATTTAAAATGCTTGAAAATGCTTATTTTAGCAAAACAGCACGTTGAGTTTTAATCTGCGTTTTAACGCGTAAAACAGCAAAAAAACGACGAATTTTTTTATTATTCGTTCTTTATTAATATTGCGTCTATTTGAACGATTTCAACGATCTAAAATGCTTGAAAATGCTTATTTTAGCAAAACAGCACGTTTTGAGCTTTAATCTGCGTTTTAACGCGTAAAACAGCATACAAACGACAAAATTTTTTATTATTCTTTTTTTATTAATATTGCGTCTATTTGAACAATTTCAACGATCTAAAATGCTTTGAAATGCTTTATTTTAGCAAAACAGCACGTTTTGAGTTTAATCTGCGTTTTAACGCGAAAAAACAGCATAAAAACGACGAATTTTATTATTGTTTTTATTAATATTGCGTCTATTTGAACGATTTCAACGATCTAAAATGCTTAAAAATGCTTTATTTAGCAAAACAGCACTTTTTGAGCTTTAATCTGCGTTTTAAGGGAAAAATAGCATAAAAATGACGAATTTTTTATTATTGTTTTTATTAATAGCTCTATTTAAACGTTTTCCCAACGATCTAAAATGCTTGAAAATTTTATTTTGCAAAATAATGTTTTGAGCTTTAATCTGCGTTTTAACTCGTAAACAGCATAAAAATGACGAATTTTGTATATTCGTTTTATTAATATTGCTTCTATTTGAACGATTTCACGATCTAAAATGCTTGAAAATGCTTATTTTAGCAAAACAGCACGTTTTGAGCATTATTCTGCGTTTTAACGCGTAAACAGCATAAAAAACGACGAATTTTTATTATTCGTTTTTATTAATATTGCGTCTATTTGAACGATTTCAACGATCTCAAATGCTTGAAAATGCTATTTTAGCAAAAACAGCACGTTTTGAGCTTTAATTAGCGATTTAACGCGTAAAACAGCATAAAAAACGACGAAATTTTTATTATTCGTTTTTATTAATATTGCGTCTATTTGAACGATTTCAACGATCTATAATGCTTGAAAATGCTTATTTTAGCAAAACAGCACGTTTTGAGCTTTAATCTGCGTTTTAACGCGTAAAACAGCATAAAATGACGAATTATTTATTATTCGTTTTTATTAATATTGCTTCTATTTAAACGATTTCAACGATCTAAAATGCTTGAAAATGCTTATTTTAGCAAAACAGCACGATTTGAGCTTTAATCTGCGTTTTAACGCGTAAACAGCATGTAAAAAACGACGCAGAAATTTTTATTATTCGTTTTTATTAATATTATTGCGTCTATTTGAAGGGATTTCAACGATCTAAAATGCTTGGAAAATGCTTATTTTAGCAAAACAGCACGTTTTGAGCTTTTAATCTGCGTTTTAACGCACCAACACCACGGTCGCCGCCGTCATGGCGGTTTATTTGAACGATTTCAACGATCTAAAATGCCGGAAAATGCTTATTTTAGCAAAACAGCACGTTTTGAGCTTTAATCTGCGTTTTAACGCGCGTAAAACAGCATAAAAACGACGAATTTTATTATTCGTTTTTATTAATATTGCGTCTATTTGAACGATTTCAACGATCTAAAAATGCTTGAAAAATGCTTATTTTAGCAAAAAACAGCACGTTTTGAGCTTTAATCTGCGTTTTAACGCGTAAAACAGCATAAAAAACGAGGAATTTTTATTATTCGTTTTTATTAATATTGCTTCTATTTGAACGATTTCAACGATCTAAAATGCTTGCAAATGCTTATTTTAGCAAAACAGCACGTTTGAGCTTTAATCTGCGTTTAACGCGTAAAACAGCATAAAACGACGAAATTTTTATTATTCGTTTTATTATTGCGCCTATTTGAACGATTTCAACGATCTAAAAATGCTTGAAAATGCTTATTTTAGCAAAACAGTTAATGTTTTGAGCTTTATTCTGCGTTTCAACGCGTAAAACAGCATAAAAAATGACGAAATTTTTATTATTTGTTTTTGCCTTTATTGCGTCTATTTGAACGATTTCAACGATTTAAAAATGCTTGAAAATGCCGCTTTAGCAAAACAGCACGATTTGAGCTTTATTCTGCGTTTTAACGCGTAAAACAGCATAAAACGACGAATTTTTATTATTCGTTTTTATTAATATTGCGTCTATTTGAACGATTTCAACGATCTAAAATGCTTGAAAATGCTTATTTTAGCAAACAGCACGTTTTGAGCTTTAATCTGCGTTTTTAACGCGAAACAGCATAAAACGACGAAATTTTTATTATCGTTTTTATTAATATTGCGTCTATTTGAACGATTTCAACGATCTAAAATGCTTGAAAATGTTTATTTTAGCAAAACAGCACGTTTTGAGTTTTATCTGCGTTTTAACGCGTAAAACAGCATAAAAAAAACGTGACGAAATTTTTACTATTTTGTTTTTATTTTATTGCGTCTATTTGAACGATTTCAACGATCTAAAATGCTTGAAAATGCTTATTTTAGCAAAACAGCACGATTTGAGTTTTAATCTGCGCTTTAACGCGTAAACAAAGCATAAAAAAACGACGAATTTTTTTATTATTCGTTTTATTAATATTGCTTCTATTTGAACGATTTCAACGATCTAAAATGCTTTGAAAATGCTTTTTAGCAAAACAGCACGTTTTGAGCTTTAATCTGCGTTTAACGCGTAAAACGTAAATATAAAAAACGACGAAATTTTATTATTCGTTTTTATTAATATTGCGTCTATTTGGAACGATTTCAACGATCTAAAATGCTTGAAAAATGCTTTATTTTAGCAAAACAGCACGTTTTGAGTTTAATCTGCGTTTTAACGCGTAAAACAGCATTAAAACGACGAATTTTTATTATTCGTTTTTATTAATATTGCTTTATTTCAAACGATTTCAACGATCTAAAATGCTTGAAAATGCTTACTTTAGCAAAACAGCACGTTTTGAGTTTTAATCTGCGTTTTTAACGCGCGTAAAACAGCATATATAAAAACGACGAATTTTTTATTATTCGTTTTTATTAATATTGCTTCTATTTGAACGATTTCAACGATCTAAAAATGCTTGAAAATGCTTATTTTAGCAAAACAGCACGTTTTGAGTTTTAATCTGCGTTTTACCGCGTAAAAACAGCATAAAACGACGAATTTTTATTATTCGTTTTTATTACCATTGCGTCTATTTGAACGATTTCAACGATTTAAAAATGCTTGAAAATGCTTATTTTAGCAAACAGCACGTTTGAGTTTTAATCTGCGTTTAACGCGTAAACAGCATAAAAAACGACGAATTTTTTTATTACCCGTTCTTTATTAATATTGCGTCTATTTGAACGATTTCCAACGATCTAAAAATGCTTGAAAATGCTTATATTTTAGCAAAACAGCACGTTTTGAGCTTTAATCTGCGTTTTAACGCGTAAAACAGTATACAAAACGACGAAATTTTATTATTCGTTTTTATTAATATTGCGTCTATTTGAACAATTTCAACGATCTAAAATGCTTGAAAATGCTATTTTAGCAAAACAGCACGTTTTGAGCTTTAATCTGCGTTTTAACGCGTAAAACAGCATAAAAACGACGAATTTTTATTATCTGCTTTATTAATATTGCTTCTATTTGAACGATTTCAACGATCTAAATGCTTGAAAATGCTTATTTTAGCAAAACAGCACGTTTTGAGTTTTAATCTGCGTTTTAACGCGTAAAAACAGCATAAAACGACGAAATTTTATTATTCGTTTTATTAATATTGCGTCTATTTGAACGATTTCTGTTCATCTAAAATGCTTAAAAATGCTTATTTTAGCAAAACAAGCACGTTTTGAGCTTTAATCTGCGTTTAATTCGCGTAAAATAGCATAAAATGACGAATTTTTATTATTCGTTTTTATTAATATTGCCTCTATTTAAACGATTTCACCGATCTAAAATGCTTGAAAATGCTTATTTGAAGCAAAACAGCACGTTTTGAGTTTTTAATCTGCGTTTTAACGCGTAAAACAGCATAAAACGACGAATTTTTATTATTCGTTTTTATTAATATTGCGTCTATTTGAACGATTTCAACGGGATTTTAAAATGCTTGAAAATGCTTATTTTAGCAAAAACAACACGTTTTGAGCTTTAATCTGCGTTTTAACGCGTAAAACAGCATAAAAACGATGAATTTTTATTATTCGTTCTTTATTGCGTCTATTTGAACGATTTCAACGATCTAAAATGCTTGGAAAATGCTTTATTTTAGCAAAACAGCACGTTTTGAGCTTTTAATCTGCGTTTTAACGCGCGTAAAACAGCATACAAAACGACGAAATTTTTATTATTCGTTTTTATTAATATTGCGTCTATTTGAACAATTTCAACGATCTAAAATGCTTGAAAATGCTTATTTTAGCAAAACAGCACGTTTTGAGCTTTAATCCGCGTTTTAACGCGTAAAACAGCATAAAACGACGAATTTTTTTATTATTCGTTTTATTAATATTGCTTCTATTTGAACGATTTCAACGATCTAAAATGCTTGAAAATGCTTATTTTAGCAAAACAGCACTTTTTGAGCTTTAATCTGCTTTTTAAACCCGCGAAAAAACGCTTAAAAAACGGGAATTTTTATTATTGGGTTTTTTTTTAAATTGCGTCTATTTGAACGATTTCAACGATCTCAAATGGGAAAATGTTTATTTTAGCAAAACAGCATTTTTTGGTTTTAATTAGCGATTTAACGCGTAAAACAGCAAAAAAACGACGAAATTTTTTTTATTCGTTTTTATTAATATTGCGTCTATTTGAACGATTTCAACGATCTAAAATGCTTGAAAATGCTTTTTTTTAGCAAAACAGCACGTTTTGAGTTTTTTAACCCTGCGTTTTAACGGGGGAAAACAGCTTTAAAAACGACAATTTTTATTATTCGTTTTTTTTTAATTGCTTCTTTTTTGAACGATTTAAAACGATCTAAAATGCTTGAAAATGTTTTTTTAGCAAAAAACACTTTTTGAGTTTTTAATCTGCGTTTAACGCGTAAAACCCAAAAAAAGGGCGAAATTTTTTTATTCTTTTTTTATTAATATTGCGTCTATTTGAACAAAATTTCAACGATCAAAAAATGCTTAAAAATGCTTTTTTTAGAAAAAACCAGCACTTTTTGGGGGTTTAATCGCGTTTTAACGCGGAAAAAAAAGCATTAAAACGACGAATTTTTTATTATTCGTTTTTTTAATTTGGGTTTCTATTTGAACGATTTCAACGATCTAAAATGCTTGAAAATGCTTACTTTAGAAAAAACAGCACTTTTTGAGCTTTAATCTGCGTTTTAACGCGAAAAACAGCATTTTAAACGACAAATTTTTTTATTTTCGTTTTTATTAATTTTGGGCTTTTGAACGATTTAAAACGATCAAAATGCTTGAAAATCTTATTTTAGCAAAACAGCACTTTTTGAGTTTTAATCGGCGTTTTAACGCGTAAAACGGCATAAAACGGGGGGTTTTATTTTGTTTTTATTTATTGCGTCTTTTTGGGAACGTTTTCCCAACGTTTTAAAAAAATGCTTAAAAATGCTTTTTAGCAAAACAGCACTTTTTGGGGAATCTGCTTTTTTAACGCGTAAAACAGCAAAAAACGACAATTTTTTTATTATTGTTTTTTTAATAATATTGCGTCTTTTGAAGGGTTTAAACGATCAAAAAATGTTTAAAATTTTTAGGCAAAACAGCACTTTTTGAGCTTTAATGCTTTTTAAGGGTAAAACCCCCAACAAACGACAAATTTTTATTTTTTTTTTTATTAATATCGCGTCTATTTGAACAATTTCGACGATCAAAAACTTAAAAATGCTTATTTTAGCAAAACAGCACTTTTTGAGTTTTAATCTGCTTTTTTAACGCGAAAAACAGCAAAAAAACGACAATTTTTATTATTCGTTTTTATTAAAAATTTTTATTTGAACGTTTTCCCAACGATCTAAAATGCTTGAAAATGCTTATTTTAGCAAAACAGCACTTTTTTGAGTTTTTAATCGCTTTTTTAACGCGAAAAAACAGCAAAAAAACGACAAAAATTTTTTATTATTCTTTTTTTTATTAATTTGGCGTCTATTTGAACGTTTTCCCAACGATCTAAAATGTTTAAAAAATGCTTTTTTTAGCAAAACAGCACTTTTTTGAGTTTTTAATCTGCGTTTTAAGGGTAAAACAGCAAAAAAATGACGAATTTTTTTTTTTTTCGTTTTATTAATATTCCCTCTATTTAAACGATTTCAACGATCTAAAATGCTTGAAAATTTTTTTTTTTAGCAAAACAGCCTTTTTGAGCTTTAATCTGCTTTTTTAACGCGAAAAAACAGAAAAAAACGACGAATTTTTTTTTTATTCTTTTTTTATTAATTTGCTTCTATTTGAACGATTTCAACGACCCAAAAATGCTTGAAAATGCATTTTAGCAAAACAGCACGTTTTGAGTTTTAATCTGCGTTTTAACGCAAAACAGATAAAACGACGAATTTTTATTTTCGTTTTTATTAATATTGCGTCTATTTAAAACGATTTCAACGATCTAAATGTTAAAAATGCTTATTTTAGCAAATTTTTTTTGAGCTTTTTAATCTTGCGTTTTAACTGTAAAACAGCATAAAATGACGAATTTTGTAATCGTTTTTTATTATATTGCTTTATTTGAACGTTAACGATCTAAAAATGCTGAAAATGCTTATTTTAGAAAAACACGTTTTGAGCATTATTCTGCGTTTTAACGCGTAAAAAAAAAACGACGAAATTTTACTTATTCTTTTTTTATATTGCGCTTTTAACGATTTCAACGATCCAAATTCTTGAAAATGTTATTTTTGCAAAATAGCACGTTTTGAGCGTTAATCTGCTTTTTAACGTAAAACAGCATAAAAACGACGAATTTTATTATTGCTTTTTATAATATTACTATTGAAGATTTCAACGATCTAAAATGCTTGAAAATGCTTATTTAGCAAAACAGCACGTTTGAGCTTTAATCTGCGTTTTAACGCGTAAAACAGCATAAAATGACGAATTTTGTATTCGTTTATTAATATTCTTCTATTTAAACGATTTCAACGATCTAAAATGCTTGAAAATCGTATTTTAGCAAAACAGCACGTTTTGAGCTTTAATCTGCGTTTTAACGCGAAAAACACATAAAAAACGACGAAATTTTTATTATTCGTTTTATTAATATTGCTTCTATTTGAACGATTTCAACGATCTAAAATGCTTGAAATGCATATTTTAGCAAAACAGACGTTTTGATTTAATCTGCGTTTTAACGCGTAAAACAGCATAAAACGACGATTTTTATTATTCGTTTTTATTAATATTGCGTCTATTTGAACGATTTCAACGATCAAATGCTTGAAAATGCTTATTTTAAGCAAAACAGCACGTTTAAGCTTTAACAGCGTTTTAACGCGTAAAACAGCATAAAACGACGAAATTTTTAATTCGTTTTTATTAATATTGCGTCTATTTGAACGTATTTCAACGATCTAAAATGCTAGAAAATGCTTATTTAGCAAAACAGCACGTTTTGAGCTTTTAATCTGCGTTTTAACGCGTAAACAGCATAAAACGACGAATTTTTATTATTCGTTTTTATTAATATTGCTTCTATTTGAACGATTTCACGATCTAAAATTCTTGAAAATCTTTATTTTGAAAACAACACGTTTTGAGCTTTAATCTGCGTTTTAACGCGTAAAACAGCATAAAACGACGAATTTTTATTATTCGTTTTTTTAATATTGCTTCTATTTGAACGATTTTAACGATCTAAAATGCTTGAAAATGCTTATTTTGCAAAAACACTAGTTTAAGCGTTTTAAACGCTAAAACACAAAAAAATTTTTTTTTTTAAAATTTTTTTTTTAAATTTTCCGGTTAAAATTTAAAATTTTATTTTGAAAACTTTTTGAAACCTTTTTTTT
>NW_027046393.1:0-26173 GCF_025399875.1 Dalotia coriaria | reverse complement strand
TTTTTGGTAAAAAAGGTTAATGATTCGAGAGCCTTTCAGACGAAAGAGCACACTTCAAGTGCTGGGCTATAAAGACGACAACCCTTTTGAACGTTATCATTTGTTTTGCGTCGGTGTGGGAGTTGCAAGATTTAACTGACTTTTTTTTTGTGTAATTTTAATATTTTTGCCGATTTTACTGTTATTCACATTCATATTCATTAAATATTATCATCTAACCCCAAAGTCCATTTTATTATTATTTGATTACCATTCCTACAAAATCTGGGGCTCAACCTAAGGGACTTGCTCAAAATCTGAAGGTTCAACCGAAAGACTTTCTATGAACATTAGTGTGTGAGTGAACGTGAGACGATAACGACGATTAACAGTTAACGAAGTAACGAAGTAACAAGAGGGAAAGAAGCAAAAAGTGAGCAAATTTAGACAATATTACAAGTGCAAGCTAAAAAGATGGAGATCAACTGTTTCGACAATCTGCGTGCCGCGAAACAGATTGATAATGCACCCGCGAGTTCACTGAAGTTGATGCATGAAGTGATATTTGATGTTGTTGCGCCGCGAATGAATCAAAATTTGTACGCATTTTTTTCGGGTTTCGGTTTCACCAAAACTCAGAAGAGTATGAAAAATTACGAAGGGAATTTACAAAAATTCTCAGTGAAGAATTAAAACCGCGTCAACATGTTGGACATTGACGACAGTGGAAATAAAGACGAGATGTGTGATCGCGTGTGTGAAGTGCTCAGAGACGAACAACTTGAAGACGTACCAGCTACCCGAAGATGACTCAAACGACGGGAAAGGACGACGACGATGAAAAAAAACGATGACGACGACGACGGAAAACGACAACGACGACGACGACGACGGGAAAGACGAAAACGACGACGATGAAGATGCTGGCGACGACGTGACTTTACAACATTTAAGACAAAAATGCTTCGTTCTTGTGATCGAAAAAATTTGATAGCCGTCCCAAATTAAGACGACGATCAATCAAGAAAGAAGCCAAAGACGAAAGAAGAGCAGCACAAAGTCTGCGAGGGAAGAAGAAATTGAGATTACGATACGGGACGACGATGAATTCAAACCCACGAGGATCCACATCGAAGTCAAAGTTTACATCCTTCGAGACGTTGAGGATATGGTTGGACCGTTTACGGGCGAAGACGCGTATGGTATTGAGACATGGACCAAAAGGTACGAAGAAATTGCGGACATGTTAAACCTCAATGCTTTACAAAAGCTGTTTTTTGCAAAAATGTTTGAAAGGCCCAGCTAAGAAGTTGTCCAGAGTGAAATTGGACTAAACGTTGGGGGAAATTTTAAAAAGACGCTTAAAGATGAATTTGGCGACCAGTTAATGGTGCAGATGTTCACAAGAAGATGATGAGCCGCAAAATACTGAAAGGAGAATCAGTCCAAGGTATTTGTTCTGATGAAAGAAATGGGGTATTAGGGTAACCTTGATAAGCAGTCGGTTATACGGTATGTGATTGAGGGATTGCCGACGGGCCAAACCTTACACTGCTGTACGGCTGAAAAGAAATTTAAGGAGTTAAAGGAAAAATTCAAAATATATGGAAACTATGCAAAAGACGGAAGAAAAACAGCCCTAAAGTCAGAAAACAGACGTCGACGATAGATACGACGAAAATAAGACTAAAACAACGCATGCTACAACTGCGGAGAAGTTGGACACATGTCAGCAAGATGAAGCACAAAACCCCAAATTCTTCAGGTGCAAATGGTTTGGGCACAAATCAAAAGATTGAAACTGTGGAGATAAAACTGTTCTGTGCGATACTGAGCAGTTCGTAAGACGTAAAGATTGAAGAAATTAAGTGTGAACTTTGGGAATTGACACAGGCGCCGCAGTCAACATTATGACTACAGAATTTACAAGCAGGTAGGTAGTCCGAAACGAACGGGACTACAAAGATTCTAAAGGTAAAAGGTTTTGGAGGATGGATGACAAAACCAGATGGTCTATTATATTACCGATGACGATAAATTCTACGTTGCAACGAAAAAAACTTTGACGTCATATTGGGGCGAAGTTTCTTAACGACGTGAACATGGGTTAAACGGGATAGATATCGTTTGACACGTTGGACGACGATGCTTTCCAATTATGCAGATCGAACGAGGAACATGATGAAATATTGCCGTAGGACAAGATGTGAAGATAAAGACGAAATTCGAAGATTAGTGAAGACTACGAGCCGTAGGGGACAAGAATGATTATTTTAGCAAAACAGCACGTTTTGAGCTTTTTAAACTGCGTTTTAACGCGTAAACAGCATAAAAAAGACGAATTTTTATTATTCGTTTTTATTAATATTCTTCTATTTGAACGATTTCCCAACGATCCAAAATGCTTGAAAATGATTATTTTAGCAAAAACAGCATGTTTTGAGCTTTAATCTGCGTTTTAACGCGTAAAAACATAAAAAAGGCGAGTTTTATTATTCGTTTTTATTAATATTGGGCTATTTGAACGATTTCAACGATCTAAAATGCTTGAAAATGATTATTTAGCAAAACAGCATGTTTTGAGCTTTTAATCTGCGTTTTTAAAGCGTAAAACAGCATAAAACGGCGAAATTTTTATTATTCGTTTTTATTAATATTGCTTCTATTTGGAACATTTCAACTGATCTAAAATGCTTGAAAATGATTATTTTAGCAAAACATCACGTTTTGAGCTTTAATCTGCGTTTTAACGCGTAAAACAGCATAAAAACGACAAAATTTTTTATTCGTTTTTATTAATATTGCGTCTATTTGAACGATTTCAACGATCTAAAATGCTTGAAAATGATTATTTTAGCAAAACAGCACGTTTTGAGCTTAAATCTGCGTTTTAACGCGTAAAAACAACAAAAAACGACGAATTTTTATTATTCGTTTTTATCAATATTGCTTCTATTTGAATGATTTCAACGATTTAAATGCTTGAAAATGATTATTTTAGCAAAACAGCACGTTTTGAGCTTTTTAAACTGCGTTTTAACCCTAAAACAGCTAAAAACGACGAAATTTTTTTTATTCGTTTTTATTAATATTGCATCTATTTGAACGATTTCAACGATCTAAAATGCTTGAAAATGATTATTTTAGCAAAACAGCACGTTTTGAGCTTTAATCTGCGTTTTAACGCGTAAAACAGCATAAAACGACGGATTTGATTATTCGTTTTTATTAATATTGCTTCTATTTGAACGATTTCAACGATCTAAATGCTTGAAAATGATTATTTTAGCAAAACATCACGTTTTGAGCTTTAATCTGCGTTTTAACGCGTAAAAAAAACCATAAAAAAGACGAACTTTTTTTTTATTCGTTTTTTAAAATTGCGTCTATTTGAACGATTTCAACGATCTAAAATGCTTGAAAATGATTATTTTACAAAAACGTTTTGAGCTTTAATCTGCGTTTTAACGCGTAAAACAGCATAAAACGACCCAATTTTTTTTTATTCTTTTATTAATATTGCTTCTATTTGAACGATTTATCGATCAAAATGCTTGAAAATGATTATTTTAGCAAAAAAGCACGTTTGAGCATTAATCTGCGTTTTAACGCGTAAAACAGCATAAAAACGACGAAAATTTTATTATTCGTTTTTATTAATATTGCGTCTATTTGAACGATTTCAACGATCTAAAATGCTTGAAAATGATTATTTTAACAAAACAAACGTTTTGAGCTTTAATCTGCGTTTTAACGTAAAACAAACATAAAACGACGAAATTTTTATTATTGTTTTATTAATGTCGTCTATTTGAACGATTTCAACGATCTAAAATGCTTGAAAATGATTATTTTAGCAAAACAGCACGTTTTGGCTTTTTTAAACTATGTTTTAACGCGTAAAACAGCATAAAAACGACAAAATTTTTTTTTTCGTTTTTATTAATATTGCTTCTATTTGAACGATTTCAACGATCTAAAATGTTTGAAAATGATTATTTTAGCAAAACAGCACGTTTTGAGCTTTTTAAACTGCGTTTTAACGCGTAAAACTGCATAAAACGACGAAATTTTTATTATTCGTTTTTATTAATATTGCTTCTATTTGAACGATTTCAACGATCTAAAATGCTGAAAATGATTATTTTAGCGAAACAGCACGTTTTCGGCTTTAATCTGCGTTTTAACGCGTAAAACAGCATAAAACGACGAAATTTTTATTATTCGTTTTTTTATTAATATTGCGTCTATTTGAACGATTTCAACTATCTAAAATGCTTGAAAATGAGTTTTTTTAGCAAAACACACGTTTTGAGTTTTAATCTGCGTTTTAACGCGTAAAACGATATAAACGACGAATTTTTATTATCGTTTTTATTAATATTGCTTCTATTTGAACGATTTCAACGATCTAAAATGCTTGAAAATGATTATTTTAGCAAAACAGCACGTTTTGAGCTTTAATCTGCGTTTTAACGCGTAAAACAGCATAAAACGACGAAATTTTTTTATTCGTTTTTCATTTTATTGCGTCTATTTGAACGATTTCAACGATCAAAAGATGCTTGAAAATGATTATTTTAGCAAAACAGCACTTTTTGAGCCTGCGTTTAACGCGTAAAACAGCATAAAACGACGAATTTTTATTATTTGTTTTTATTAATATTGCTTCTATTTGAACGATTTCAACGATCTAAAATGCTTGAAAATGATTATTTTAGCAAAACAGCACGTTTTGAGCTTTAATCTGCGTTTTAACGCGTTAAAGAGCATAAAAACGACGAAATTTTTATTATTCGTTTTTATTAATATTGCTTCTATTTGAACGATTTCAACGATCTAAAATGCTTGAAAATGATTATTTTAGCAAAACAGCACGTTTTGAGCTTTAATCTGCGTGTTAACGCGTAAAACAACATAAAAACGACGAAATATTTATTATTCGTTTTATTAATATTGCACGTCTATTTGAACGATTTCAACGATCTAAAATGCTTGAAAATGATTATTTTAGCAAAACAACACGTTTTGAGCTTTAATCTACGTTTTAACGCGTAAAACAGCATAAAAACGACAGAAATTTTATTATTTGTTTTTATTAATATTGCTTCTGTTTGAGCAATTTCCAACGATCTAAAATGCTTGAAAATGATTATTTTAGCAAAACCGCGCGTTTTGAGCTTTAATCTGCGTTTTAACGCGTAAAACATATAAAAACGACGAAATTTTTATTATTCGTTTTTATTAATATTGCGTCTATTTGAACGATTTCAACGATCTAAAATAGCAGAAATGATTATTTAGCAAAACAGCGTTTTGAGCTTTAATCTGCGTTTAACGCGTAAAACAGCATAAAACGACGAATTTTTATTATTCGTTTTTGATTAATATTTTCTTCTTCTATTTGAACGATTTCCAGCGATCTAAAATGCTTGAAAATGATTATTTTAGCAGAAACAGCACGTTTTGGAGACTTTTAATCTGCGTTTTAACGCGTAAAACAACATAAAAACAACGAAATTTTTTATTATTCGTTTTTATTAATATTGCGTCTATTTGAACGATTTCAACGATCTAAAAATGCTTGAAAATGATTATTTTAGCAAAACGGCACGTTTTTGAGGCTTTGAAATCACCGTTTTAACGCGTAAAAACAGCATAAAACGACGAATTTTTTGTTATTCGTTTTATTAATATTCTTCTATTTGAACGATTTCGACGATCAAATGCTTGAAAATGATTATTTTAGCAAAACAGCACGTTTTGAGCTTTTAATCTGCGTTTAACGCGTAAAACATATAAAACGACGAATTTTTATTATTCGTTTTTTATTAATATTGCTTCTATTTGAACGCTTTTCAACTATCTAAAATGTGAAAATGATTATTTTTAGCAAAACAGCACTTTTTGTGCTTTAATCTGCGTTTTAACGCGTAAAACAACATAAAACGACGAAGATTTTTTATTATTCGTTTTTTACTATTAATATTGCGTCTATTTGAACGATTTCAACGATCTAAAATGCTTGAAAATGATTATTATTTAGCAAAACAGCGTTTTGTGCTTTAATCTGCGTTTTAACGCGTAAAACAGCATAAAACGACGAAATTTTATTATTCGTTTTTTATTAATATTGCGCGTCTATTTGAACGATTTCTACGATCTAAAAAATGCTTGAAAATGATTATTTTAGCAAAACAGCACGTTTTCAGCTTTGTCTGCGTTTTAGCGTAAAACGGCATAAGAAACGACGAAATTTTTTATTATTCGTTTTTTATTAATATTTACATCAATTTTGAACGATTTTCACGATCTAAAAATGCTTGAAAATGATTATTTAACAAAAGCCGTTTGGGCAATCTGCGTTTTAACGCGCAAAGGCGGCGCGCAAAACGACGAATTTTTATTATTCGTTTTTATTAATATTGCTTCTATTTGAACGATTTCAGCGATCTAAAATTAACGCCAAATGATTAATTTAGCAAAACAGCACGTTTTGAGCTTTTAATCTGCGTTTTTAACGCGTAAAACAGCATAAAAACGACACATTTTTATTATTCGTTTTTTATTAATGTACGCGTCTATTTGAACGATTTCAACGATCTAAAATGCTTGAAAATGATTATTTTAGCAAAACGGCACGTTTTGAGCTTTTAATCTGTGTTTTAGCGTAAAACAGCATAAAACGACGGGCCGCATTATTCGTTTTTTATTAATATTGCTTCTATTCGAACGTTTCGACGATCTAAAATGCTTGAAAATTATTATTTTAGCAAAACGGCGCGTTTTTGAGCTTTAATCTGCGTTTTAACGCGTAAAGCAGCATAAAACGACGAATTTTTATTATTCGTTTTTTATTAATATTGCTTCCTGTTGAACGCTTTCAACTATATCTAAAATGCTTGAAAATGATTATTTTTTAGCAAAACAGCACGTTTTGAGGCTTTTAATCTGCGTTTTAACGCGTCAAACAGCTTATAAAACGACGAAATTTTATTATTCGTTTTATTAATATTGCGTCGGCTGAACGATTTCAACGATCTAAAATGCTTGAAAATGATTATTTTAGCAAAAACAGCACGTTTTGAGCTTTTGCAATCTGCGTTTTAACGTAAAACGCTTATAAAACGACGAAATTTTATTATTCGTTTTTTATTAATATTGCGTCAATTTGAACAATTTCCACGATCTAAAATGCTTGAAAATGATTATTTTAGCAAAACTGCACGTTTTGAGGCTTTTAATCTGCGTTTTAACGCGTAAAACAGCTTATAAAACGACGAATTTTTATTATTCGTTTTTATTAATATTGCTTCTATTTGAACGATTTCCAGCGGTCTAAAATGCTTGAAAATGATTATTTTAGCGAAACAGCACGTTTCAGCTTTGTCTGCGTTTAACGCGTAAACAACATAAAACGACGAAATTTTGTTATTCGTTTTTTTATTAATATTGCGTCTGTTGAACGATTTCAGCTATCTAAATGCTTGAAAATGGTATTTTAGCAAAACAGCACGTTTTGAAGGTTTTAATCTTGCGATTTTAACGCGTAAAACAGCATATAAACGACGAATTTTTTATTATTCGTTTTTAATTAATATTGCTTCTATTTGAACGATTTCAACGATCTAAAATGCTTGAAAATGATTATTTTTAGCAGCAAAACAGCACGTTTGGGCTTTAATCTGCGTTTTAACGCATTAAAACAGCATAAAACGACGAAATTTTATTATTCGTTTTCATTTTTTATTTGCGTCTATTTGAACGATTTCAAACGATCTAAAGATGCTTAGAAAATGATTATTTTAGCAAAACAGCACGTTTTGAGCCTGCGTTTAACGCGTAAAACAGCATAAAAACGACGAATTTTTTTATTGTTGTTTTATTAATATTGCTTCTATTTGAACGATTTCCAACGATCTGATAGCGAAAATTATTATTTTTAGAAAACCAGCACGTTTAGGCTTTAATCACCGCGTGTTAACGCGTAAAACAACATAAAAGCGACGAAATATTTATTATTCGTTTTATTAATATTACGTCTATTGAAGACATTTCAACGATCGATAGCGAAAATGATTATTTTAGCAAAACAGCACATTTTGAGCTTTAATCTGCGTTTAACGCGTAAAACAACATAAAACGACGATTTTTATTATTCATTTATTAATATTGCTTCTATTTGAACGATTTCAACGATGTAAAATGCTTGAAAATGATTATTGTAAGCAAAACAGCACATTTGACTTTAATCTACGTTTCCCAACAGCGTAAACAGCATAAAACGACGAATTTTTTATTATTTGTTTTATTAATATTGCTTCTATTTGAAGACGATTTCAACGATCTAAAATGCTTGTGCCGTTATTTTGGCAAACAACACGTTTGAGCTTTTAATCTGCGTTTTAACGTTAAGAGGCATAAAAACGACGAAGTACGCATTATTCGTTTTTATTAATATTGCTTCTATTGAACGATTTCAGCAATCTAAAACGCTTGAAAATGATTATTTTAGCAAAACAGCACGTTTTGAGGCTTTAATCTGCGTTTTAGCAGCACGTAAAACCTTATAAAACGTAGAAATTTTTATTATTCGTTTTTAATAATATTCGCGTCTATTTGAACGATTTCAGCGATCTAAAATGGCGAAAATACAGTTATTTTAGCGAGCGGCACGCGTTTTGGGCGCAATCTGCGTTTTAACGCGTAAAACGCTTATAAAACAGCAGAAATTTTTTTATTATTCGTTTTTTGTATGTGCTTCTATTTGAACGATTTCAACGATCTAAAATGCTTGAAAATGATTATTTTAGCAAAACAGCACGTTTTGAGCTTTAATCTGCGTGTTAACGCGTAAAACGCTTATAAAAACGACAGAAATATTTATTATTCGTTTTTTATTAATATTGCGTCTATTTGGGGCGGGTACAACGATGATCTAAAATGCTTGAAAATGATTATTTTGCGCCAAAACAGCGCGTTTTGAGCTTTAATCTACGTTTAACGCGATAAAAACAGCATAAAAACGTAATTTTATTATGTGCTTCTGTTTGAACGATTTCAGCGATCTAAAATGCTTGAAAATGATTATTTTTAACGCGCTTATAAAACCGCACGTTTTGAGCTTTAATCTGCGTTTTAGCGCGTAAAAACAACATAAAACGGCAGAATTTTATTATTCGTTTTTATTAATGTGCGTCTGTTGAACGATTTCAACGATCTAAAATGGCGAAAATGATTGTTTATAAAACAGCGCGTTTTGAGGGCGCAATCTGCGTTTTAACGCGTAAAACAACATAAAACGACGAATTTTTATTATTCGTTTTTGATTAATATTTCTTATATTTGAACGATTTCAACTTGATCTAAAATGGCGAAGTAGATTTATTTTTAGCAAAACAGCGCGTTTTGAGCTTTAATCTTGCGTTTTAACTGGCAAACAACATAAAACAGCAGAAATTTTTTATTATTCGTTTTAGTAATATTGCGTCTATTTGAACGTTCCAGCGATCTAAAATGTGAAAATGATTATTTTAGCAAAACAGCACGTTTTTGGGCTTTAATCTGCGTTTAACGCGTAAAACGCTTTTATAAAACGACGAATTTTTTTATTATTCGTTTATTAATATTGCTTCTATTTGAACGATTTCGACGATCTAAAATGCTTGAAAATGATTATTTTAGCAAACAGCACGTTTTGAGCGCAATCCTGCGTTTTAACGCGTAAAACAGCATATAAACGACGAATTTTTATTATTCGTTTTATTAATATTGCTTCTATTTGAACGCCAGCTCTAAATGTGAAAATGATTGGCTGGCAAAAGCAGCACGTTTTGAGCTTTTAATCTGCGTTTAACGTAAACAACTTATAAAAACGACAGAAATTTTTATTATTCGTTTTTATTAATATTGCGTCTATTTGAACGATTTCAACGATCCCTAAAATGCTTGAAAATGATTATTTTACAGCAAACAACGTTTGTGCTTTTAATCTGCGTTTTAACGCGTAAACAGCATAAAACGACGAAATTTTTATTATTTGTTTTATTAATATTGCGTCAATTTGAACGATTTCCACGTCTAAAATGCTTGAAAATGATTATTTTAGCAAAACTGCACGTTTTGAGCTTTGTCTGCGTTTTTAACGCGTAAAACAGCATAAAACGACGAATTTTTATTATTCGTTTTTATTAATATTACTCCTATTTGAACGATTTCAACGATCTAAATGCTTGAAAATGATTAATTTAGCAAAACAGCACGTTTTGGGCTTTAATCTGCGTTTTAACGCGTAAAACGGCATAAAACGACGAAATATTTATTATTCGTTTTTATTAATATTGCGTCTATTTGAACGATTTCAGCGATCTAAAATGGCGAAATGATTATTTTAGCAGCAAAACAGCACGTTTTGAGCTTTAATCTGCGTTTTAACGCGTAAAACAGCATAAAAACGACGAAATTTTTTATTATTCGTTTTATTAATATTGCGTCTATTTGAACGATTTCTACGATCACAAAATGCTTGAAAATGATTATTTTTAGCAGCAGCAAAACAGCACGTTTTCAGCTTTTAATCTGCGTTTTAACGCGTAAAACAGCATAAAAACGACGAAATTTTTATTATTCGTTTTTATTAATATTGCGTCAATTTGAACGGTGATTTTCACGATCTACAAAATGCTTGAAAAATAGTTATTTTAGCAAAACTGCACATGTTTGAGCTTTAATCTGCGTTTTAACGCGCAAAACAGCATAAAACGGCAGAATTTTTATTATTCGTTTTATTAATGTACTTCTGTTTGAACGATTTCAACGATCTAAAATGCTTGAAAATGATTATTTATGGAAACAGCACGTTTTTGAGCTTTTAATCTACGTTTTAACGCGTAAAACAGCATAAAACGACGAAATTTTTATTATTCGTTTTTTATTAATATTGCGTGTTGAACGATTTCAGCGATCTAAAATGCTTGAAAATGATTATTTTAGCAAACAGCACGTTTTGAGCTTTAATCTGTGTTTTTAACGCGTAAGAGCAACATAAAAACGACGAATTTTTTATTATTCGTTTTTTATTAATGGTAAGCTATTTGAACGTTCGACGATCTAAAATAGCGAAAATGATTATTTTGAAACAGCACGTTTGAGCTTTAATCTGCGTTTTAACGCGTAAAACAGCAAAAAAACGACGAATTTTATTATTCGTTTTTAGTATGTGAAAAGCTTCTATTTGAACGCTTTCAACTATCTAAAATGCTTGAAAATGATTATTTAGCAAAACAGCACGTTTTGAGCTTTAATCTCTGCGTTTTAACGCTTGCGTAAAACAGCAAAACGACGAAATTTTTTATTACATTCGTTTTATTAATATTGCGTCAATTTGAACGATTTCCACGATCTAAAATGCTTGAAAATGATTATTTTTAGCGCTTAAAACTGCACGTTTTGAGCTTTTAATCTGCGTTTTAACGCGTAAAACAGCATAAAACGACGAATTTTTTATTATTCGTTTTATTATTATTGCTCTATTTGAACGGTTTCCAGCGATCTAAAATGCTTGAAAATGATTAATTTAGCAAAACAGCACGTTTTGAGCTTTAATCTGCGTTTTAACACGTAAAACAGCATAAAACGACGGAATATTTATTATTCGTTTTTATTAATATTGCGCGTCTATTTAACGATTTCAACGATCTAAAATGCTTGAAAATGATTATTTTAGCAAAACAGCACGTTTTGAGCTTTAATCTGCGTTTTAACGCGTAAACAGCATAAAACGACGAAATATTGTGTCGTTTTTTATTAATATTGCGTCTATTTGAACGATTTCAACGATCTAAAATGCTTGAAATGATTATTTTAGCAAAACAGCACGTTTTGAGCTTTAATCTGCGTTTAAACGCGTAAAACAACATAAGAACGACGAAAATTTTTTATTGTTCGTTATTTATTTTTATTGCGTCTGTTGAACGATTTCAACGATTTAAGATGCTTGAAAATGATTATTTTAGCAAACAGCACGTTTTGAGCTTTAATCTGCGTTTTTAACGTAGGCAATATAACAACGACGAATTTTTATTATTTGTTTTTATTAATATTGCTTCTATTTAGTGATTTCAACGATCTAAAATGCTTTGAAAATTATTCTTGTAGCAAACAGCACGTTTAAGAGCTTTTAATCTGCGTTTAACGCGTAAAACAGCATAAAACGACGAAATATTTATTATTCGTTTCTTATTAATATTGCGTCTATTTGAACTGATTTCAACGATCTAAAATGCTTTAGAAAAGTTATTTTAGCAAAACAACAGCACGTTTTGAGCTTTTAATCTGCGTTTTAACGCGTAAAACAACATAAAAACGACGAAGAAATTTTGTTATTCTCGTTTTTTAATTAATATTGCGCGTCTATTTGAACGATTTCAACGATCTAAAATGCTTAAAATGATTATTTTAGCAGCAAAACAGCACGTTTTGAGCTTTAATCTGCGTTTTAACGCGTAAACAGCATAAAACGACGGGTACATTATTCGTTTTATTAATGTTAACTATATTGAACGATTTCAACGATCTAAAATGTTTGAAATTCTAATTTAGCAAAACAGCACGTTTTGAGTTTAATCTGCGTTCTAACCGTAACAGCATAAAACGACAGAAATTTTTATTATTCGTTTTTTATTAATATTGCGTCTTTTGAACGATTTCAACGATCTAAAATGCTAGAAAATGATTATTTACAAAACAGCCGTTTTGAGCTTTAATCTGCATTTTAACGCTAAAACAGCATAAAAACGACGAATTTTTTTATTCGTTTTATTAATATTGCTTCTATTTGAACGATTTCAAACGATCAAAAATGCTTAAAAATGTTTTATTTTAGCAAAACAGACGTTTTGAGCTTTAATCTGCGTTTAAACGCGTAAAACAGCATAAAGCAGAAATTTTTATTATTCGTTTTTTTAATATTGCGTCATTTGAACAAATTTCAACGATCTAAAATGCTTGAAAATTCTAAATTTTAGCAAAACAGCACGTTTTAGCTTAACTGCGTTCTAACGCGTAAAACAGCATAAAGACGAAATTTTTTTATTCGTTTTTATTAATATTGCGTCTTTGAACGATTTCAACGATCTAAATGCTGAAAATGATTATTTCACAAAACAGCACGTTTTGAGTTTTAATCTGCGTTTAACGCTAAAAACAAAAAAACGACGATTTTATTATTCGTTTTTATTAATATTGCTTCTATTTGAACGATTTCAACGATCTAAAATGCTTAAAAATGCTTATTTTAGCAAAACAGCACGTTTTGAGCTTTAATCTGCGTTTAAACGCGAAAAACAGCAAAAAAACGACGAAATTTTTATTATTCGTTTTTTATTAATATTGCGTATTTGAACGATTTCAACGATCTAAAATGCAAAAAATGATTATTTGAGCAAAACAGCACGTTTTGAGCTTTAATCTGCGTTTTAACGCGTAAAACAGCATAAAAACGACGAATTTTTTTATTATTCGTTTTATTAATATTGCTTCTATTTGAACGATTTCAACGATCAAAAATGCTTGAAAATGCTTATTTTTGCAAAACAGCACGTTTTGAGTTTAATCTGCGTTTTAACCCGGTAAAACACCATAAAACGACGAAATTTTATTATTCTTTTTTTTATTAATATTGCGTCTATTTGAACGATTTCAACGATCTAAAATGCTTGAAATGATTATTTTAGCGAAACAGCACGTTTTGAGCTTTAATCTGCGTTTTAACGCGTAAACAGCATAAAACGACGAATTTTTTATTATTTTTTTTTATTAATATTGCTCTATTTGAACGATTTCAACGTCTAAAATGCTTGAAAATGCTTATTTTAGCAAAACAGCACGTTTTGAGCTTTAATCTGCGTTTTAACGCGTAAAACAGCGTAAAAAGGACGAAATTTTTATTATTCGTTTTTATTAATATTGCGTCTATTTGAACGATTTCAACGATCTAAAATGCTTGAAAATGATTATTTTAGCATAACAGCACGTTTTAAGCTTTACTCTGCGTTTTAACGCGTAAAACAGCATAAAAACGACGAATTTTATTATTCGTTTTTATTAATATTGCGTCTTTTTTGAACGATTTTAACGATCTAAAATTGCTTATATTATTAGAACAGCACGTTTTGAGTTTTAATCTGCGTTTTAACGCGTAAAACAGCATAAACAGCGTTTCGAATTTTTATTATTCGTTTTTATTATTATTCTTCTATTTGAACGACTTCAACGATCTAAAATGCTTGAAAATGCTTTTAGCAAAACAGCACGTTTTGAGCTTTTAATCTGCGTTTTAACGCGTAAAACAGCATAAAAACGAGAAATTTATTATTCGTTTTTATTAATATTGTCTTTTTGAACGATTTCAACGATCTAAAATGCTTGAAAATGATTAGTTTAGCAAAACAGCACGTTTTGAGCTTTAATCTGCGTTTTAACCTGTAATCAGCATAAAACGACGCATTTTATTCGTCGTTTTTATTATATTGTTTTATTTGAACGATTTCACATCTAAAATGCTAGAATATGCTTTATTTTAGCAAAACAGCACGTTTTGAGCTTTAATCTGCGTTTTAACGCGTAAAACAGCATAAAACGACGAAATTTTATTATTCGTTTTTATTAATATTGCTTCTATTTGAACAATTTCAACGATCTAAAATGCTTGAAAATGCTTATTTTAGCAAAACAGCACGTTTTGAGCTTTAATCTGCGTTTTAACGCGCAAAACAGCATAAAAACGACGAAATTTTTATTATTCGTTTTTATTAATATTGCGTCTATTTGAACGATTTCAACGATCTAAAATGCTTGAAAATGATTATTTTAGCAAAACAGCACGTTTTGAGCTTTAATCTGCGTTTTAACGCGTAAAACAGCATAAAAACGACGTAATTTTTTTTATTCGTTTTTAACATTACGCTCTATTTGAACGATTTCAACGATCAAATGCTTGAAAATGATTATTTTACGCAAAACAGCACGTTTTGAAGAATCTGCGTTTTAGCGTAAAACATCATAAAAACGACGAATTTTTATTATTCGTTTTTATTAATATTGTTATTTGAACAATTTCAACGATCTAAAAATGCTTTGATAAATGCTTATTTTAGCAAAACAAAGCACGTTTTGAGTTTTAATCTGCGTTTTAACGCGTAAAACAGCATAAAACGACGAAATTTTATTATTCGTTTTATTAATATTGCTCTATTTGAACGATTTCAACGATCTAAAATGCTTGAAAATGATTATTTTAGCAAAACAGCACGTTTTGAGTTTTAATCTGCGTTTTTAACGCGTAAACAGCATAAAAACGACAAATTTTATTACATCTATTTTAATATTAGCTATTTGAAACGATTTTAACGATCTAAAATGCTTATGATTATTTTAGCAAAACACACGTTTTGAACTTTAATCTGCGTTTTAACGCGTAAACAGCATAAAAATCGACGAATTTTAATTATTCGTTTTTATTAATATTGCTTCTATTTGAACGACTTCAACGATCTAAAATGCTTTGAAAATGCTTCTTTTAGCAAAACAGCACCTTTTGAGCTTTAATCTGCGTTTTAACGCGTAAACAGCATTAAAACGACGAAATTTTTATTATTCGTTTATTAATATTGCGTCTATTTGAACGATTTCAATGATCTAAAAATGCTTTGAAATGATAGTTAGCAAAACAGCACGTTTTGAGCTTTAATCTGCGTTTTACCTGTAAAACAGCATAAAAACGACGAATTTTTATTATTCGTTTTTATTAATATTGCTTCTATTTGAACGATTTCAACGATCTAAAATGCTTGAAAATGCTTATTTTAGCAAAACAGCACGTTTTGAGCTTTAATCTGCGTTTTAACGCGTAAAACAGCATAAAAACGACGAAATTTTATTATTCGTTTTTATTTTATCTATTTAACGATTTAACTGATCTAAAATGCTTGAAAATGATTATTTTAAAAACAGCACGTTTTGAGTTTAATCTGCGTTTTAACGCGTAAAACAGCATAAAAACGACGAATTTTATTATTCGTTTTTATTAATATTGCTTCTATTTGAACGA
Source organism: Dalotia coriaria (assembly GCF_025399875.1). NCBI lineage: Eukaryota > Metazoa > Arthropoda > Insecta > Coleoptera > Staphylinidae > Dalotia > Dalotia coriaria. The sequence goes on along the minus strand of NW_027046393.1, from coordinate 10,086 downwards.
TTTCAACGATCAAAAATGCTTGAAAATGCTTATTTTGCAAAACAGCACGTTTTGAGCTTTAACCTGCGTTTTAACGCGTAAAACAGCTAAAAACGACTTTTTATTATTCGTTTTTATTAATATTGCTTCTATTTGAACGATTTCAACGATCTAAAATGCTGGAAAATGCTTATTTTAGCAAAAACAGCACGTTTTGAGCTTTTAATCTGCGTTTAACGCGTAAAACAGCATAAAAACGACGAAATTTTTATTATTCGTTTTTATTAATATAGCGTCTATTTGAACGATTTCAAATCGATCTAAAAATGCTTGAAAATGATTATTTTAGCAAAACAGCAAGTTTTGAGTTTTAATCTGCGTTTTAACGCGTAAAAACATCATAAAAACGACGAATTTTTATTATTCGTTTTTATTAATATGCTTCTATTTGATCGATTTCAACGATCTAAAATGCTTGAAAATGCTTATTTTAGCAAAACAGCACGTTTTGAGTTTAATTGCGTTTAAACGCGTAAAACAGCATAAAACGACGAAATTTTTATTATTCGTTTTTATTAATATTGCGTCTATTTGAACGATTTCAACGATCTAAAATGCTTGAAAATGATTATTTTAGCAAAACAGCACGTTTTGAGCTTTTAATCTGCTTTTAACGCGTAAAACAGCATAAAACGACGAATTTTTATTATTTGTTTTTATTAATATTGTTCTATTTGAACGATTTCAACGATCTAAAAATGCTTGAAAATGCTTATTTTAGCAAAACAGAGCGTTTTGAGCTTTAATCTGCGTTTTAACGCGTAAACAGCATAAAACGACGAAATTTTTTATTATTCGTTTTTTATTAATATTGCGTCTATTTGAACGATTTCAACGATCTAAAAATGCTTAAAAATGATTATTTGAACGATTTCAACGATCTAAAATGCTTGAAAATGCTTATTTTAGCAAAACAGCACGTTTTGAGCTTTAATCTGCGTTTTAACGCGTAAAACAGCATAAAACGACGAAATTTTTATTATTCGTTTTTATTAATATTGCGTCTATTTGAACGATTTCAACGATCTAAAAATGCTTTGAAAATGATTAATTTTAGCAAAACAGCACGTTTTGAGCTTTTAATCTGCGTTTAAACGCGTAAAACAGCATAAAACGACGAAATTTTTTATTATTCGTTTTATTAATATTGCTTCTATTTGAACGATTTCAACGATCTAAAATGCTTAAAATGCTTATTTTAGCAAAACAGCACGTTTTGAGCTTTAATCTGCGTTTTAACGCTAAACAGCATAAAAACGACGAAATTTTTGATTATTCGTTTTTATTAATATTGCGTCTATTTGAACGATTTCAACGATCTAAAATGCTTGAAAATGATTATTTTAGCAAAACAGCACGTTTTGAGCTTTTAATCTGCGTTTTAACGCGAAAACAGCATAAAACGACGAAATTTTTATTATTCGTTTTTATTAATATTGCGTCTATTTGAACGATTTCAACGATCTAAAATGCTTGAAAATGATTAGTTTAGCAAAACAGCACGTTTTGAGCTTTAATCTGCGTTTTAACGCGTAAAACAGCATAAAAACGACGAATTTTTATAATTTTGGTTTTTTAATATTGCTTCTATTTGAACGATTTCAACGATCTAAAATGCTTGAAAATGCTTATTTTAGCAAAACAGCACGTTTTGAGTTTTAATCTGCGTTTTAACGCGTAAAACAGCATAAAACGACGAAATTTTTATTATTCGTTTTATTAATATTGCGTCTATTTGAACGATTTCAACGATCTAAAATGCTTGAAAATGCTTATTTTAGCAAAACAGCACGTTTTGAGCTTTAATCTGCGTTTTAACGCGTAAAACAGCATAAAAACGACAAAATTTTTATTATTCGTTTTTATTAATATTGCGTCTATTTGAACGATTTCAACGATCTAAAATTTTGAAAATGATTATTTTAGCAAAACAGCACGTTTTGAGTTTTAATCTGCGTTTTAACGCGTAAAACAGCATAAAACGACGAATTTTTATTATTCGTTTTTATTAATATTGCTTCTATTTGAACAATTTCAACGATCTAAAAATGCTTGAAAATGCTTATTTTAGCAAAACAGCACGTTTTGAGCTTTAATCTGCGTTTTAACGCGTAAAACAGCATAAAAACGACGAAATTTTTATTATTCGTTTTTATTAATATTGCGTCTATTTGAACGATTTCAACGATCTAAAATGCTTGAAAATGATTATTTTAGCAAAACAGCACGTTTTGAGCTTTAATCTGCGTTTTAACGCGTAAAACAGCATAAAAACGACGAATTTTTATTATTCGTTTTTATTAATATTGCTTCTATTTGAACGATTTCAACGATCTAAAATGCTTGAAAATGCTTTTTAGCAAAACAGCACGTTTTGAGCTTTAATCTGCGTTTTAACGCGTAAAACAGCATAAAAACGACGAAATTTTATTATTCGTTTTTATTAATATTGCGTCTATTTGAACGATTTCAACGATCTAAAATGCTTGAAAATGATTATTTTAGCAAACAGCACGTTTTGAGCTTTTAATCTGCGTTTTAACGCGTAAAACAGCATAAAAACGACGAATTTTTATTATTCGTTTTTTATTAATATTGCTTCTATTTGACGATTTCAACGATCTAAAATGCTTGAAAATGCTTATTTTAGCAAAACAGCACGTTTTGAGCTTTAATCGCGTTTTAACGCGTAAAACAGCATAAAACGACGAAATTTTTATTATTCGTTTTTTATTAATATTGCGTCTATTTGAACGATTTCAACGATCTAAAATGCTTGAAAATGATTATTTTAGCAAAACAGCACGTTTTGAGCTTTAATCTGCGTTTTAACGCGTAAAACAGCATAAAAACGACGAAATTTTTTATTATTCGTTTTTATTAATATTGCTTCTATTTGAAACGATTTCAACGATTAAAATGCTTGAAAATGCTTATTTTAGCAAAACAGCACGTTTTGAGCTTTTAATCTGCGTTTTAACGCGTAAAAAGCATAAAACGACAAAATTTTTTATTATTCGTTTTTATTAATATTGCGTCTATTTGAACGATTTCAACGATCTAAAATGCTTGAAAATGATTATTTTACAAAAACAGCACGTTTTGAGCTTTAATCTGCGTTTTAACGCGAAACAGCATAAAACGACGAATTTTTTATTATTCGTTTTTATTAATATTGCTTCTATTTGAACGATTTCAACGATCTAAAATGCTTGAAAATGCTATTTTAAGCAAAACAGCACGTTTTGAGCTTTAATCTGCGTTTTAACGCGTAAACAGCATAAAAACGACGAAATTTTTATTATTCGTTTTTATTAATATTGCTCTATTTGAACGATTTCAACGATCTAAAATGCTTGAAAATGATTATTTTAGCAAACAGCACGTTTTGAGCTTTAATCTGCGTTTTAACGCGTAAAACAGCATAAAAACGACGAAATTTTTATTATTCATTTTATTAATATTGATTCTATTTGAACGATTTCAACGATCTAAAATGCTTGAAAATGTTATTTTAGCAAAACACACGTTTTGAGCTTTATCTGCGTTTTAACGCGTAAAACGATAAAACGAACGAATTTTTATTATTCGTTTTTTTAATATTGCTCTATTTGAACGATTTCAACGTCTAAAATGCTTGAAAATGTTATTTTAGCAAAACAGCACGTTTTGGTTTAATCTGCGTTTTAACGGTAAAACAGCATAAAACGACGAAATTTTTATTATTTTTTTTATTATTCGCTCTATTTGAAAGTTTCAACGATCTAAAATGCTTGAAAATGATTATTTAGCAAAAAGACGTTTTGTTTTAATCTGTTTTAACGCGTAAAACAGCATAAAAACGACGAAATTTTATTATTCGTTTTTATTAATATTGCGTTATTTGAACGATTTCAACGATCTAAAATGCTTGAAAATGCTTTTATTTAGCTACTTAACGTTTATTTAACTGCGTTTTAACGCAAAACAGCATAAAACGACGAAATTTTTATTATCTTTTTTTATTTATTGCGATTTAACGATTTAAATGCTTGAAAATGCTTTTTGCAAAATTATTTTAGTTAAACAGCACGTTTTGACTTTATCTGGTTTTAACGCGTAAAACAGCATAAAAACGAGAATTTTTATTATTCGTTTTATTAATATTGTTTATTTGAATTTCAACGATCTAAAATGCTTGAAAATCTTATTTTGAAAAACATTTTTGAGCGATTCTGCGTTTCTAACTGCGTAAAACAATTAAAAACGACGAATTTTTTATTCGTTTTTATTAATATGCTACTATTTGAAGATTTCTACGATCTAAAATGCTTGAAAATGACGATTTTAACGACTAAAATCTAGCAAATTTTGCTTTAATACGCGTTTTAAGCGTAAAACGCTTTTAAAGCGTAGAAATTTTATTATTCGTTATATTTAATATTGCGTCTTATTTGAACGATTTCACTGATCTAAAATGCTTGAAACTAATATTTTAGAAAACATCTATTTTGAGCTTTAATCTGGTTTTAACGCGTAAAACAGTCAAAAACGACGAAATTTTTTATTATTCGTTTTATTAATATTGTCTATTTGAACGATTTCAACGATCAAAAAATGCTTGAAAATGCTTATTTTAGCAAAACAGCACGTTTTGAGTTTTAATCTGCGTTTTAACGCGTAAAACAGCATAAAACGACGAAATTTTTTATTATTCTTTTTTTATTAATATTGCGTCTATTTAACGATTTCAACGATCTAAAATGCTTGAAAATGATTATTTTAGCAAAACAGACGTTTTGAGCTTTTAATCTGTGTTTTAACGCGTAAACAGCATAAAACGAAAAAATTTTTTTATTACGTTTTTATTAATATTGCTTCTATTTGAACGATTTCCAACGATCTAAAATGCTTGAAAATGTTTTATTTTAAGCAAAACAGCACGTTTTGAGTTTAATCTGCGTTTTAACGCGTAAAACAGCATAAAAACGACGAAATTTTTATTATTCGTTTTTATTAATATTGCGTCTATTTGAACGATTTCAACGATCTAAAAATGCTTGAAAATGTTTATTATTTTAGCAAAACAGCACTGAGTTTTAATCTGCGTTTTAACGCGTAAACAGCATAAAAACGACAAATTTTTATTATTCGTTTTTATTAATATTGCTTCTATTTGAACGATTTTAACGATCTAAAATGCTTGAAAATGCTTATTTTAGCAAAAACAGCACGTTTTGAGTTTTATCGCGTTTTAACGCGTAAACAGCATAAAAACGACGAAATTTTTATTATTCGTTTTTATTAATATTGCTCTATTTGAACGATTTCAACGATCTAAAATGCTTGAAAATGCTTATTTTAGCAAAACAGCACGTTTTGAGCTTTAATCTGCGTTTTAACGCGTAAAACAGCATAAAAACGACAAATTTTTATTATTCGTTTTTTATTAATATTGCGTCTATTTGAACGATTTCAACGATCTAAAATGCTTGAAAATGATTATTTTAGCAAAACAGCACGTTTTGAGCTTTAATCTGCGTTTTAACGCGTAAAACAGCATAAAAACTGACGAATTTTTTATTATTGTTTTATTAATATTGCTTCTATTTGAACGATTTCAACGATCTAAAATGCTTGAAAATGTTTTATTTTAGAAAACAGCACGTTTTGAGTTTTAATCTGCGTTTAAGCTAAACAGCATAAAAACGACGAAATTTTTATTATTCGTTTTTATTAATATTGGTCTATTTGAACGATTTCAACGATCTAAAATGCTTGAAAATGATTATTTTAGCAAAAACAAACGTTTTTGAGCTTTAATCTGTGTTTTAACGCGTAAACAGCATAAAACGACGCTTTTTTTTTAAATTGTTTTTATTAATATTGCTTCTATTTGAACGATTTCAACGATCTAAAATGCTTGAAAATGCTTATTTTAGCAAAACAGACGTTTTGAGTTTAATTTTGCGTTTTTTAACGCGTAAAACAGCATAAAAGCAAATTTTTATTATTCGTTTTTTATTAATATTGCGTCTATTTGACGATTTCAACGATCTAAAATGCTTGAAAATGTTATTTTAGCAAAACAGACGTTTTGAGCTTTTAATCTGCGTTTTAACGCGTAAAACAGCATAAAAGACGAAATTTTTTATTCGTTTTTATTAATATTGCTTTATTTGAACGATTTCAACGATCTAAAATGCTTGAAAATGCTTTTTTAGCAAAACAGCACGTTTTGAGCTTTTAATCTGCGTTTTAACGCGTAAAACAGCAAAAAAACGACAAAATTTTTATTATTCGTTTTTATTAATATTGATTCTATTTGAACGATTTCAACGATCTAAAATGCTTGAAAATGCTTATTTTAGCAAAACAGCACGTTTTGAGCTTTAATCTGCGTTTTAACGCGTAAAACAGCATAAAAACGACGAAATTTTTATTATTCGTTTTTTATTAATATTGCGTCTATTTGAATGATTTCAACGATCTAAAATGCTTTGAAAATGATTATTTTAGCAAAACAGCACGTTTTGAGCTTTAATCTGCGTTTTAACGCGTAAAACAGCATAAAACGACGAATTTTTATTATTCGTTTTTATTAATATTGCTCTATTTGAACAATTTCAACGATCTAAAATGCTTAAAATGTTATTTTAGCAAAACAGCACGTTTTGAGCTTTTAATCTGCGTTTTAACGCGTAAAACAGCATAAAAACGACGAAATTTTTATTATTCGTTTTTATTAATATTGCTTCTATTTGAACAATTTCAACGATCTAAAATGCTTAAAAATGCTTTATTTTCAGCAAAACAGCACGTTTTGAGCTTTAATCTGCGTTTTAACGCGTAAAACAGCATAAAACGACGAAATTTTTATTATTCGTTTTTATTAATATTGCGTCTATTTGAACGATTTCAACGATCTAAAATGCTTGAAAATGATTATTTTAGCAAAACAGCACGTTTTGAGCTTTAATCTGCGTTTTAACGCGTAAAACAGCATAAAAACGACGAAATTTTATTATTCGTTTTTTATTAATATTGCTTCTATTTGAACGATTTCAATGATCTAAAATGCTTGAAAATGCTTATTTAGCAAAACAGCACTTTTGAGCTTTAATCTGCGTTTTAACGCGTAAAACAGCATAAAAACGACGAAATTTTTATTATTCGTTTTATTAATATTGCTTCTATTTGAACGATTTCAACGATCTAAAATGCTTGAAATGCTTATTTTAGCAAAACAGCACGTTTTGAGCTTTAATCTGCGTTTTAACGCGTAAAACAGCATAAAAACGACGAAATCTTTATTATTCGTTTTATTAATTATTGCGTCTATTTGAACGATTTCACGATCTAAAATGCTTGAAAATGATTATTTTAGCAAAACAGCACGTTTTGAGCTTTAACTGCGTTTTAACGCGTAAAACAGCATAAAAACGAAATTTTTATTATTCGTTTTTATTAATATTGCGTCTATTTGAAGGGATTTAAACGATCTAAAATGCTTGAAAATGATTATTTTAGCAAAACAGCACGTTTTGAGCTTTTAATCTGCGTTTTAACGCGTAAAACAGCATAAAAACGACGAATTTTTTATTATTCGTTTTTATTAATATTGATTCTATTTGGACGATTTCAACGATCTAAAATGCTTGAAAATGCTTATTTTAGCAAAACAGCACGTTTTGAGCTTTAATCTGCGTTTTAACGCGTAAAAACAGCATAAAAACGACGAAATTTTTATTATTCGTTTTTATTAATATTGCGTCTATTTGAATGATTTAAAACGATCTAAAATGCTTGAAAATGATTATTTTAGCAAAACAGCACGTTTTGAGTTTTAATCTGCGTTTTAACGCGTAAAACAGCATAAAAACGACGAATTTTTTATTATTCGTTTTATTAATATTGCTTCTATTTGAACGACTTCAACGATCAAAATGCTTGAAAATGTTCTTTTAGCAAAACAGCACGTTTTGAGCTTTTAATCTGCGTTTTAACGCGTAAAACAGCATAAAAACGACGAAATTTTTATTATTCGTTTTATTAATATTGCTTCTATTTGAACAATTTCAACGATCTAAAATGCTTAAAAATGCTTATTTTAGCAAAACAGCACGTTTTGAGCTTTAATCTGCGTTTTAACGCGTAAAACAGCATAAAACGACGAAATTTTTATTATTCGTTTTTATTAATATTGCTTCTATTTGAACAATTTCAACGATCTAAAATGCTTAAAATGCTTATTTTAGCAAAACAGCACGTTTTGAGCTTTAATCTGCGTTTTAACGCGTAAAACAGCATAAAAACGACGAAATTTTTATTATTCGTTTTATTAATATTGCGTCTATTTGAACGATTTCAACGATCTAAAATGCTTGAAAATGATTATTTTAGCAAAACAGCACGTTTTAAAGCTTTAATCTGCGTTTTAACGCGTAAAACAGCAAAAAAACGACGAAATTATTATTATTCGTTTTTATTAATATTGCGTCTATTTGAACGATTTCAACGATCTAAAATGCTTGAAAATGATTATTTTAGCAAAACAGCACATTTTGAGTTTTAATCTGCGTTTTAACGCGTAAAACAGTAAAAAACGACGAAATTTTTTATTATTCGTTTTTATTAATATTGCTTCTATTTGAACGATTTCAATGATCTAAAATGCTTGAAAATGCTTATTTTAGCAAAACAGCACGTTTTGAGCATTAATCTGCGTTTTAACGCGTAAAACAGCATAAAAACGACGAAATTTTTTTTATTCGTTTTATTAATATTGCGTCTTTTGAACGATTTCAACCATCTAAAATGCTTGAAAATGATTATTATTAGCAAAACAGCACGTTTTGAGTTTAATCTGCGTTTTAACGCGTAAAACATAAAACGACGAATTTTTATTATTCGTTTTTATTAATATTGCTTCTATTTAACGATTTCAACGATTAAAATGCTTAAAATGCTTTATTTTAGCAAAAACAGCACGTTTTGAGTTTTAATCTGCGTTTTAACGACGTAAAACAGCATAAAAAACGACGAAATTTTTATTATTCGTTTTTTATTAATATTGCGTCTATTTGAACGATTTAACGATCTAAAATGCTTGAAAATGATTATTTTGCAAAAACAGCACGTTTTGAGCTTTTAATCTGCGTTTTAACGCTAAACAGCATAAAACGACGAATTTTTTTATTATTCAGTTTTATTAATATTTTATTTGAAACGTTTTAACGATCTAAAATGCTTGAAAATGCTTTTTAGCAAAACAGCACGTTTGAGTTTAATCTGGTTTTAACGCGTAAACAAAGCATAAAAAACGACGAAATTTTATTTTGTTTTTAAATATGCGCTATTTGAACGGATTTCAACGATCTAAAATGCTTTGAAAATGATTATTTTAGCAAAACAGCACGTTTTGAGCTTTAATCTGCGTTTTAGAGCTAAAACAGCATAAAAACGACGAAATTTTTATTATTCGTTTTTATTAATATTGGGTCTATTTAACGTTTTCCCCAACAATTAAAATGCTTGAAAATGTTTTTATTTTAGCAAACAGCACGTTTTAAAAGTTTTAATCTGCTTTTCAAGCGTAAAACAGCAAAAAAAACGACTTTTTTTTTTATTATTCGTTTTTATTAATATTGTTTTTTTTTAAACAAATTTAAAACGATCAAAAAAATGCTTAAAAAATGTTTTTTTTAGCAAAACAGCACTTTTTGGGTTTTTTGCTTTTTAAACCCGAAAAACAGCAAAAAAAAACGACGAAATTTTTTTTTAAATTTCTTTTTTATTAATATTGCGTCTATTTAAAGGGATTTAAAACGATCAAAAAATGCTTAAAAAATGATTTTTTTAAAAGCAAAAAAAAACTTTTTGAGTTTAATCTGCGTTTTAACGCGTAAAAAAAAGAAAAAAAAAAAAACAAACAAAATTTTTATTATTCTTTTTAAATTTAAAAATTGTCTTTTGGGAACGTTTTCCCCAACGATTAAAAAATGCTTAAAAAAATGATTTTTTTTCCCAAAAACAAAGTTTTGGTTTTTCCCCGGCGTTTAAACGCGC
>NW_027046392.1:0-26199 GCF_025399875.1 Dalotia coriaria | reverse complement strand
AAAAACGTTTCTGTTTTTATTTCTTAAAAAAAACCTTAAAATCAAAGCTTTTTTTAAAAAAGATTTTAAAAATTTTAGTTTGAAATCCTTAAAAGGGGAATAAATAAAACGTTAAAAAATGTCGTTTTTTAGTTTTACCCTTAAAAAGAAAAAAAAAGGGTTTTTTAAAAAAATTTTAAGCTTTTAGCGTTAAAACGCAAAAAGAAATTTTTTTTTTGCTGTTTTGCTTAAAAGAAATTAAAAAATAAAACGGTGTTTTGTTAAAATAACATTTTAAAACATTTTTTTTTCTTTTAAATCAAAAAAATAAAAACGTTAAAAACGTCGTTTTTTGCTTTTTACAAAAAAAGCTTTAAAAATCTTTTTTAAAATAAGCATTTTCAAGCATTTTAGATCGTTGAAATCGTTCAAATAGACGCAATAAAAATAAAAACGAATAATAAAAATTTCGTCGTTTATGCTGTTTTACGCGTTAAACGCAAAAAGCTCAAAACGTGCTGTTTTGCTAAAATAAGCATTTTCAAGCATTTTAGATCGTTGAAATCGTTCAAATATACGCAAATTAATAAAACGAATAATAAAATTTCGTCGTTTTATGCTGTTTACGCGTTAAAACGCGGGATTAAAGCTCAAAACGTGCTGTTTTGCTAAAATAAGCATTTTCAAGCATTTTAGATCGTTGAAATCGTTCAAATAGAAGAAATATATTAAAAAGACGAATAATAAAATATCGTCGTTTTCTGCTGTTTTACGCGTTAAAAACGCAGATTAAAGCTAAAAACGTGCTGTTTTGCTAAAATAAGCTTTTTCGCATTTTAGATCGTTGAAATCGTTCAAATATAGGGCAATATTAATAAAAAACGAATAATAAAAATTTCCGTCGTTTTATGCTGTTTTACGCGTTAAAACGCGGGATTAAAGTCAAACGTGCTGTTTTGCTAAAATAAACATTTTCAAGCATTTTAGATCGTTAAAACGTTCAAAAAAAGTAATATTAAAAAAACGAATAATAAAAATTCGTCGTTTTTATGCTTTTTTTACGCGTTAAAACGCAGATTAAAGCTAAAAACGTGCTGTTTTGCTAAACAAGCATTTCAAGCATTTTGATCGTTGAAATCGTTCAAATAGACGCAATATTATTAAAAACGAATAATAAAAAATTCGTCTTTTTTATGCTTTTTTACGCGTTAAAACGCAGATAAAAGCTAAAAAACGTGCTGTTTTGCTAAATAAGCATTTTCAAGCATTTTTAGATCGTGAAATCGTTCAATGCCTATTAATAAAACGAATAATAAAAATCGCCCGTTTTATGCTGTTTTACGCGTTAAAACGCAGATTACAGCTCAAAACGTGCTGTTTTGCTAAAAGCATTTTCAAGCATTTTAGATCGTTGAAATCGTCCAAATAGACGCAATAAAAAAAAAAAACGAATAATAAAAATTTCGTCGTTTTGAGGCGTTTACGCTTTAAAAACGAGAATAAAGTAAAAACGTGCTGTTTTGATAAAATAAGCATTTTCAAGCATTTTAGATCGTTGAAATCGTTCAAATAGACGCAATATTAATAAAAACAATAATAAAAATTTCGTCGTTTTTATGCTGTTTTACGCGTTAAAACGCAGATTAAAGCTCAAAACGTGCTTTTTTGCTAAAATAAGCATTTTCAAGCTTTTTTAGATCTTGGGGAAATCGTTCAAAAAAAGGCAATTTAATAAAAACGAATAATAAAATTCGTCGTTTTATGCTTTTTTCGCTTTAAAAACGCGGTTTTAAAAAGCTCAAAAGGGCTTTTTTTTGCTAAAATAAGATTTTCCCCATTTTGATCGTTGAAATTTTCAAAAAAAAAACGAAAAAAAAATTTTTAATTAAAACGAATTTAAATAAAAATTTTTCTGGGGGTTTTTAAATGCTGGTTTTACGCGTTAAACGCAGTTTAAAAACTCAAAACGGCTGTTTTGCTAAAATAAGCATTTTAAAAGATTTAGATCGTTAAAATGTTCAAATAAAAGGCAATAAAAATAAAAACGAATAAAAAAAAAATTTTCATCCCGTTTTTAAAAATGCCTTGTTTTTTACCCGCGTTAAAACGCAGATTAAACTAAAAACGTGCTGTTTTGCTAAAAATAAGCATTTTCAAGAAATTTTAAACCGGGGAAATCGTTCAAATAAAAGAATAAAAAAAACGAATAAAAAAAAAATTTTCTTTTTTATGCTTTTTTTTACGGGGTTAAAAGCGGGTTTAAAGCTAAAAACCCTGCTGTTTTGCTAAAAAAAAGCTTTTTCCCAAGCTTTTAGATCGTTGAAATCGTTCAAAAGCCAAAAAATTAAAAAAACGAAAAAAAATTTCCCCGTCTTTTTTATGCTTTTTACGCGTTAAAACGCAGATTAAAGCTCAAAACGTGCTTTTTTGCTAAAATAAGCATTTTCAAGCATTTTAGATCTTGGAAATCGTTCAAATGGGAAGCAATATTAATAAAAACGAATAAAAAAATTTCGTTTTTATGTTGTTTTACGCGTTAAAACGCGATTAAAGCTCAAAACGTGCTGTTTTGCTAAAATAATTTTTTCAAGCTTTTTTAGATCGTTGAAATCTTTTTCAAAAGACCCCAATTAATAAAAACGAATAAAAAAAAATTTCGTCTTTTTTATGCGGGTTTTACGCTTTAAAAACGCGGATTAAAGCTAAAAAGGGTTTTGTTTTGCAAAAAATAAGATTTTCAAGCTTTTTAGATCGTTGAAATCGTTCAAATAAAAGAATTTAAAAAAAAAAAAAAAAATTCTCTTTTTTATGTTGTTTTCGCTTTAAAACGCAGTTTAAAAAACCTTTCCCCTGTTTTGCTAAAATAAGCTTTTTCCCGGCCATTTTAGATCGTTGAAATCGTTCAAATAAAACCCCAATAAAAATAAAAACGAATAAAAAAAATTTCCCTTTTTTATGCTGTTTTACGCGAAAACGCGAAAAAAGGGCTAAAAACCCTGCTTTTTTTGTTTTAAAAAAAAACATTTTCAAGCTTTTTAGATCGTTGAAATCTTTTAAATAAAAGCAATATTAAAAAAAACCCAATAAAAAAATTTTCGTCTTTTTTATGTTGTTTTCGCTTTAAAAACGCAGATTAAAACTAAAAACGTGCTGTTTTGCTAAAATAAGCATTTTCAAGCTTTTTAGATCTTTTGAAATCGTTCAAATAAAGCAATATTAAAAAAAACCAAAATAAAAAAAAAATTTCTTTTATGCTTTTTACGCGTTAAACGGATTAAAACTCAAAACGTCCCGTTTGCTAAAATAACTTTTTTCAACCCAGATCGGGAAATCGTTAAAATAAAAGGTTTATTAAAAAACGAATAATAAAATTTCCGTTTTATGTTTTTTTAGCGTTAAAACGCGTTTAAAAAGCTAAAAACGTGCTTTTTTTGCAAAAATAAGCTTTTTTCAAGCTTTTTAGATCGTTGAAATCGTTCAAAAAAGACGCAATAAAAATAAAAACGAATAAAAAAAAATTTCGTCTTTTTTTATGCTTTTTTACGCTTTAAAACGCAAAATTAAACCCTCAAAATTGCTTTTTTTGCTAAAAAAAAACATTTTAAAAAGCATTTTAGATCGTTGAAATCGTTCAAATAAAGCAATATTAAAAAAAAAAACAAATTTAAAAAATTTTCGCCTTTTTTATGCTGTTTTACGCTTTAAAAACGCAGATTAAAGCTAAAAACGTGCTGTTTTGTTTTAAAAAAAAAGATTTTCAAGCATTTTAGATCGTTAAAATTTGTTAAATAAACCAATATTAAAAAAAACCCAATAAAAAAAATTCGTCTTTTTATGCTGTTTTACGCGTTAAACCAGATTAAAGCTCAAAACGTGCTGTTTTGCTAAAATAAGCATTTTCAAGCATTTTAGATCGTTGAAATCGTTCAAATAGACGCAATATTAATAAAAACGAATAATAAAAATTTCGTCGTTTTATGCTGTTTTACGCGTTAAAACGCAGATTAAAGCTCAAAACGTGCTGTTTTGCTAAAATAAGCATTTTCAAGCATTTTAGATCGTTGAAATCGTTCAAATAGACGCAATATTAATAAAAACGAATAATAAAAATTTCGTCGTTTTATGCTGTTTTACGCGTTAAAACGCTGATTAAAGCTCAAAACGTGCTGTTTTGCTAAAATAACATTTTCAAGCATTTTAATCGTTGAAATCGTTCAAATAGACGCAATATTAATAAAAACGAATAATAAAAAATTCGTCGTTTTATGCTGTTTTACGCGTTAAAACGCAGATTAAAGCTCAAAACGTGCTGTTTTGCTAAAATAAGCATTTTCAAGCATTTTAGATCGTTAAAATCGTTCAAATAGACGCAATATTAATAAAAACGAATAATAAAAATTTCGTCGTTTTATGCTGTTTTACGCGTTAAAACGCAGAATAAAAGCTCAAAACGTGCTGTTTTGCTAAAATAAGCATTTTCAAGCATTTTATATCGTTGAAACCGTTCAAATAGAAGCAATGTTAAGAAAAACGAATAATAAAAATTCGTCGTTTTATGCTGTTTTACGCGTTAAAACGCAGATTAAAGCTCAAAACGTGCTGTTTTGCTAAAATAAGCATTTTCAAGCATTTTAGATCGTTGAAATCGTTCAAATAGACGCAATATTAATAAAAACGAATAATAAAAATTTCGTCGTTTTTATGCTGTTTTACGCGTTAAAACGCAGATTAAAACTCAAAACTGCTGTTTTGCTAAAATAAGCATTTTCAAGCATTTTAGATCGTTGAAATCGTTCAAATAGAGCAATATTAATAAAAACGAATAATAAAAATTTCGTCGTTTTCTGCTGTTTTACGCGTTAAAACGCAGATTAAAGCTCAAAACGTGCTGTTTTGCTAAATAAAGCATTTTCAAGCATTTTAGATCGTTGAAATCGTTCAAATAGAGCAATATTAATAAAACGAATAATAAAAATTTCGTCGTTTTTATGCTGTTTTACGCGTTAAAACGCTGATTAAAGCTCAAAACGTGCTGTTTTGCAAAATAAGCATTTTCAAGCATTTTAGATCGTTGAAATCGTTCAAATAGACGCAATATTAATAAAAACGAATAATAAAAATTTCGTCGTTTTATGCTGTTTACGCGTTAAAACGCAGATTAAAGCTCAAAACGTGCTGTTTTGCTAAAATAAGCATTTTCAAGCATTTTAGATCGTTGAAATCGTTCAAATAGACGCAATATTATAAAACGAATAATAAAATTTCGTCGTTTTTGCTGTTTTACGCGTTAAAACGCAGATTAAAAGCTCAAAACGTGCTGTTTTGCTAAAATAAGCATTTTCAAGCATTTTAGATCGTTGAAATCGTTCAAAATAGACCAATATTAATAAAAACGAATAATAAAAATTCGTCGTTTTATGCTGTTTTACGCGTTAAAACGCTGATTAAAGCTCAAAACGTGCTGTTTTGCTAAAATAAGCATTTTCAAGCATTTTAGATCGTTGAAATCGTTCAAATAGACGCAATATTAATAAAACGAATAATAAAAATTTCGTCGTTTTTATGCTGTTTTACGCGTTAAAACGCAGATTAAAGCTCAAAACGTGCTGTTTTGCTAAAATAAGCATTTTCAAGCATTTTTAGATCGTTGAAATCGTTCAAATAGAAGCAATATTAATAAAAACGAATAATAAAATTTCGTCGTTTTATGCTGTTTACGCGTTAAAACGCAGATTAAAGCTCAAAACGTGCTGTTTTGCTAAAATAAGCATTTTCAAGCATTTTAGATCGTTAAAATCGTTCAAATAGACGCAATATTAATAAAAACGAATAATAAAAATTTCGTCGTTTTATGCTGTTTTACGCGTTAAAACGCAAAATTAAAGCTCAAAACGTGCTGTTTTTGCTAAAATAAGCATTTTCAAGCATTTTATATCGTTGAAACCGTTCAAATAGAAGCAATATTAATAAAACGAATAATAAAAATTCGTCGTTTTTATGCTGTTTTACGCGTTAAAACGCAGATTAAACTCAAAACGTGCTGTTTTGCTAAAATAGCATTTTCAAGCATTTTAGATCGTTGAAATCGTTCAAATAGAAGCATTTATTAATAAAAACGAATAATAAAAATTCGTCGTTTTATGCTGTTTTACGCGTTAAAACGCAGATTAAAGCTCAAAACGTGCTGTTTTGCTAAAATAAGCATTTTCAAGCATTTTAGATCGTTGAAATCGTTCAAATAGACGCAATATTAAAAAAACGATAATAAAATTTCGTCGTTTTATGCTGTTTTACGCGTTAAAACGCAGATTAAAGCTCAAAACGTGCTGTTTTGCTAAAATAAGCATTTTCAAGCATTTTAGATCGTTGAAATCGTTCAAATAGAAGCAATATTAATAAAAACGAATAATAAAAATTCGTCGTTTTATGCTGTTTTACGCGTTAAAACGCAGATTAAAGCTCAAAACGTGCTGTTTTGCTAAAATAAGCATTTTCAAGCATTTTAGATCGTTGAAATCGTTCAAATAACGCAATAGAATAAAAACGAATAATAAAAATTTCGTCGTTTTATGCTGTTTTCGCGTTAAAACGCAGATTAAAGCTCAAAACGTGCTGTTTTGCTAAAATAAGCATTTTCAAGCATTTTAGATCGTTGAATCGTTCAAATAGACGCAATATTAATAAAAACGAATAATAAAATTTCGTCGTTTTTATGCTGTTTTACGCGTTAAAACGCAGATTAAAAGCTCAAAAACGTGCTGTTTTGCTAAAATAAGCATTTTCAAGCATTTTAGATCGTTGAAATCGTTCAAATAACGCAATAAATAAAAACTAATAATAAAAATTTCGTCGTTTTATGCTGTTTTACGGTTAAAACGCAGATAAAAGCTCAAAATTGCTGTTTTGCTAAAATAAGCATTTTCAAGCATTTTAGATCGTTGAAATCGTTCAAATAGAGCAATATTAATAAAAACGAATAATAAAAATTTCGTCGTTTTATGCTGTTTTACGCGTTAAAACGCAGATTAAAACTCAAAACGTGCTGTTTTGCTAAAATAAGCATTTTCAAGCATTTTAGATCGTTGAAATCGTTTAAATAGACGCAATATTAATAAAACTAATAATAAAAATTCGTCGTTTTATGCTGTTTTACGCGTTAAAACGCAGATTAAAGCTCAAAACTGCTGTTTTGCTAAAATAAGCATTTTCAAGCATTTTAGATCGTTGAAATCGTTCAAATAGAAGCAATATTAATAAAAACGAATAATAAAAATTTCGTCGTTTTTATGCTGTTTTACGCGTTAAAACGCAGATTAAAGCTCAAAACGTGCTGTTTTGCTAAAAATAAGCATTTTCAAGCATTTTAGATCGTTGAAATCGTTCAAATAGGCGATATTAAAAAAAACGAATAATAAAACGTCGTTTTATGCTGTTTTACGCGTTAAACGCAGATTAAAGCTCAAACGCTGTTTTGCTAAATAAGCATTTTCAAGCATTTTAGACGTTGAAATCGTTCAAATAGACGCAATATTAATAAAAACGAATAATAAAAAATTTCGTCGTTTTATGCTGTTTTGCGCTTTAAAAACGCAGATTAAAGCTCAAAACGTGCTGTTTTGCTAAAATAAGCATTTTCAAGCATTTTAGATCGTTGAAATCGTTCAAATAAAGCAATATTAATAAAAACGAATAAAAAAAAATTCGTCGTTTTATGCTGTTTTACGCGTTAAAACGATTAAAACTCGAAACGTGCTGTTTTGCTAAAATAAGTTTTCAAGCATTTTAGATCGTTGAAATCGTTCAAATAGACGCAATAAAAAAAAAAAATCGAATAATAAAAATTTCGTCGTTTTATGCTGTTTTACGCGTTAAAACGCAGAAAAAAAGCTCAAAACGTGCTGTTTTGCTAAAATATGCATTTTCAAGCATTTTAGATCGTTGAAATCGTTCAAATAGACGCAATATTAATAAAACGAATAATAAAAATTTCGTCGTTTTATGTTGTTTTGCGCGTTAAAACGCAGATTAAAGCTAAAAACGGCTGTTTTGCTAAAATAAGCATTTTCAAGCATTTTAGATCGTTGAAATCGTTCAAATAAGCAATATTAATAAAAACGAATAATAAAAATTCGTCTTTTTTAAATGCTGTTTTACGCGTTAAAACGCAGATTAAAGCTCGAAACTGCTGTTTTGCTAAAATAAGCATTTTCAAGCATTTTAGATCGTTGGAAATCGTTCAAATAGACGCAAAAAAAATAAAAACGAATAAAAAATTTCGTCGTTTTATGCTGTTTTACGCGTTAAAACGCAGAATAAAACTCAAAACGTTGCTGTTTTGCTAAAATAAAGCATTTTCAAGCATTTTAGATCGTTGAAATCGTTCAAATATACGCTTATTAATAAAAACGAATAATAAAAATTTCGTCGTTTTATGCTGTTTTACGCGTTAAAACGCAGATTAAAGCTCAAAACGTGCTGTTTTGCTAAAATAAGCTTTTTCAAGCAATTTAGGTCGTTGAAATCGTTCAAATAGAAAATATTAATAAAAACGAATAATAAAAATTGTCTTTTTCTGCTTGTTTTACGCGAAAAACGCGATTAAAGCTCAAAACGGCTGTTTTGCTAAAATAGCATTTTCAAAGCTTTTTAGATCGTTGAAATCGTTCAAATATACGCAATATTAATAAAAACGAATAATAAAAATTCGTCGTTTTTTATGCTTTGTTTTACGCGTTAAACGCAGATTAAAAGCTCAAAATTGCTGTTTTAAAATAAGCATTTTCAAGCATTTTTAGATCGTTGAAATCGTTCCAAAATAAAGCAATATTGAAATAAAAACGAATAATAAAAATTCGTCGTTTTTATGCTGTTTTACGCGTTAAAACGCAGATTAAAACTCAAAACGTGCTGTTTTTGCTAAAATAAGCATTTTCAAGCATTTTAGATCGTTTGAAATCGTTCAAATAGAAGCGATATTAATAAAACGAATAATAAAAATTCGTCGTTGTATGCCGAACACGCGTTAAAAACGCAGATTAAGCTCAAAACGTGCTGTTTTGCTAAAATAAGCATTTTCAAGCATTTTAGATCGTTGAAATCGTTCAAATAGACGCAATATTAATAAAAACGAATAATAAAAATTACGTCGTTTTTATGCTGTTTACGCGTTAAAACGCAGATTAAACTCAAAACGTGCTGTTTTTGCTAAAATAAACATTTTCAAGCATTTTAGATCGTTGAAATCGTTCAAATAAAGCAATATTAATAAAAACGAATAATAGAAAATTCGTCGTTTTTATGCTGTTTTTACGCGTTAAAACGCAGATTAAAACTCAAACGTGCTGTTTTTGTAAAATAAAGCATTTTCAAGCATTTTAGATCGTTGAAATCGTTCAAATAGACGCAATAAAATAAAAAACGAATAATAATAAAAATTTCGTCGTTTTTATGCTGTTTTTACGCGTTAAAACGCAGAATAAGCTCAAAACGTGCTGTTTTGCTTTAGTAAGCATTTTTAGAAGCATTTTAGATCGTTGAAATCGTCGTTCAAATATACGCACTAGTAATAAAAACGAATAATAAAAATTTCGTCGTTTTTATGCTCTTTTACGCGTTAAAACGCAGATTAAAGCTCAAAACGTGCTGTTTTGCTAAAATAAAGCATTTTCAAGCATTTTAGATCGTTGAAATCGTTCAAATAGACGCAATATTAATAAAACGAATAATAAAAATTCGTCACGTTTTACGCTAACTTGTTTTACGCGTTAAAACGCAGATTAAAGCTCAAAACGTATGCTGTTTTTCAAATAAGCATTTTCAAGCATTTTAGATCGATTTAGGAAATCACGTTTCAAATAGACGCAATATTAATAAAAACAGGAATAATAAAAATTCGTCGTTTTATGCTGTTTTACGCGTTAAACGCAGATTAAAACTCCAAAATTGCTGTTTTGCTAAAATAAGCATTTTCAAGCATTTTAGATCGTTGAAATCGTTCAAATGGGCGCAATATTATTAATAAAACGAATAATAAAAATTTACGTCGTTTTTATGCTGTTTACGCGTTAAAACGCAGATTAAGCTCAAAAAATTTGCTGTTTTGCTAAAATAGCACCCATTTTTCAAGCATTTTAGATCGTTGAAATGGAACAGTATGCGCGTAAATGACCAAAAACGAATAATAAAAAATTCGTCGTTTTTATGCTGTTTTACGCGTTAAGCGCAGATTAAAACTCCAAAATTGCTGTTTGCTAAAATAAGCATTTTCAAAGCATTTTAGAACGTTGAAATCGTTTCAAATATACGCAATATTAATAAAAACGAATAATAAAAATTCGTCGTTTTTTGTAATGCTGTTTTACGCGTTAAAACGCAGATTAAAGTTCAAAAATTGCTGTTTTGCTAAAAGGAAATAAAGCATTTTTCAAGCGGTACTAAGATCCGTTAGAAATCGTTCAAAATAAGACCGCAAGCCAGTAAGCAAAACGAATAATAAAATTTCGTCGTTTGCGCTGTTTTGCGTTGAAGCGCGAACCAAATAAAACGGTGGCAGGCGCTGAAATATTTCCCGGCATTTTGGGTGGTTGGTGAACGAGTATGCGCGTGGCCAATAAAACGAATAATAAAAAATTTCGTCGTTTTTATGCTGTTTTACGCGTTAAACGCAGAATAAAAGCTCAAAGCCGTGCTGTTTTCAAATAACATTTTCATGCATTTTAGATCGGGTAAATCGTTCAAATAGAAGCAATATTTATTAAGGAGCGAATAATAAAATATTCGTCGTTTTTTCTACTGTTTACGCGCGTTAAAACGCAGATTAAAGCTCAAAACTTGTGCTGTTTGCTAAAATAAGCATTTTCAAGCATTTTTAGATCGTTGAAATCGTTCAAACCAGACGCAATATTAATAAAACGAATAATAAAATTTCGTCGTTTTTTATGCTTGTTTTACGCGTTAAAACGCTGATTAAAACTCAAAACGTGCTGTTTTGCTAAAATAAAGCATTTTCAAGCATTTTAGATCGTTGAAATCGTTCAAATAGACGCAATATTAATAAAAAACGAATAATAAAAAAATTCGTCGTTTTTATGCTGTTTGCGCGTTAAAACGCAGATTAAAGCAAAACGTGCTGTTTTGCTAAAATAAGCATTTTCAAGCATTTAGATCGTTGAAATCGTTCAAATAGAAGCAATATTAATAAAAACGAATAATAATAAAAATTTCGTCGTTTTTTTTATGCTGTTTTACCTTTAAAAAACACAGATTAAAGCTCCAAAACGTGCTGTTTTTGCTAAAATAAGCATTTTGGCTATTTTAGATCGTTGAAATCGTTCAAATAGATAATAATAAAACGAATAATAAAAATTCGTCGTTTTTATGCTGTTTCCCAGAGCGTTAAAACGCAGATTAAAGCTCAAAACGTGCTGTTTTGCCAAAATACGCATTTTTCAATCATTTTAGATCACGTTGAAATCGTTCAAATAGACGCAATATTAATAAAAACGAATAATAATAAAAATTTCGTCGTTTTATGCTGTTTTACCGCGTTAAAACGCAGATTAAAGAAAGCTCAAAACGTGCTGTTTTTTAGCAAAATAAAAGCATTTTCAAGCATTTTAGATCGTTGTAAATCGTTCAAATAGAAGCAATATTAATAAAACGAATAATAAAAAATTGGTCGTTTTTTTTATGCTGTTTTACGCGTTAAAACGCTGATTAAAGCTCAAAACGTTAGCACATTTTGCTAAAATAAGCATTTTCAAGCATTTAGATCGTTGAAATCGTTCAAATAGACGCAATATTAATAAAAACGAATAATAAAAATTCGTCATTTTTATGTTTTACGCGTTAAAACGAGTTTAAGCTCAAAACGTGCTGTTTTGCTAAAACCATAACTTTTCAAGGGTTTTAGATCGTTAAAATCGTTCAAATAGACGCAATATTAATAAAAACGAATAATAAAAATTTCGTCGTTTTTATGCTGTTTTACGCGTTAAGAAAAACGCGAATAAAGCTCAAAACGTTTTGTTTTGTAAAAGCCATTTCCAGCATTTGGTCGGTTGAAATCGTTCAAATAGAAGCAATGTTAGAAAAAACGAATAATAAAAAATTCGTCGTTTTTATGCTTTTGTTTTACGCGTTAAAACGCAGATTAAACTCAAAACGTGCTGTTTTTGCTAAAACGAGCATTTTCAAGCATTTTTTGATCGTAGAAATCACCGTTCAAATAGACGCAATATTAATAAAAACGAATAATAAAAAGATTAAAATTTTTTATGCTGTTTTACGCGTTAAAACGCGAGATTAAAGCTCAAAACGTGATGTTTTGCTAAAATAAGCATTTTCAAGCATTTTTAGATCGTTGAAATCGTTCAAATAGAAGCGACATTAATAAAAACGAATAATAAAAATTCGTCGTTTTATGCTGTTTTACGCGTTAAAACGCGGGTAAAAGCTCAAAACGTGCTGTTTGCTAAAATAAGCATTTTCAAGCATTATAGATCGTTGAAATCGTTCCAAATAGACGCAATATTAATAAAAACGAATAATAAAATTTCGTCGTTTTTATGCTGCTGTTTTACGCGTTAAAACGCGGATTAAAGCTCAAAACGTGCTGTTTTGCTAAAATAAGCATTTCCAATTTTAGATCGTTGAAATCGTTCCAAATAAGCCGTCATTGGCAAACGACAGCAAAATTCGTCGTTTTATGCTGTTTTACGCGTTAAAACTACGGTTAAAGCTCAAAACGTGCTGTTTTGCTAAAATAAGCATTTTCAAGAAGCATTTTTAGATCGTTGAAATCGTTCAAATAGGCGCAATAAAAATAAAAAACGAATAATAAAAATTTCGTCGTTTTTATGCTGTTTTTACGCGTTAAAACGCAGAATAAAAGCTCAAAACGTGCTTGTTTTTGCTAAAATAAAGCATTTTCAAGCATTTTAGATCGTTGAAATCGTTTCAAATATACGCACTATTAATAAAAACGAATAATAAAAATTTCGTCGGGCATGCTGTTTTACGCGTTAAAACGCAGATTAAACTCAAAACGTGCTGTTTTGCTAAAATAACATTTTTCAAGCAATTTAGGTCGTTGAAATCGTTTCAAATAATAAAACCAATATTAATAAAAAACGAATAATAAAAATTCGTCGTTTTTATGCTGTTTTACGCGTTAAAACGCAGATTAAAAAGCTCAAAACGTGCTGTTTTGCTAAAATAAGCATTTTCAAGCATTTTAGATCGTTGAAATCGTTTAAATAGACGCAACATTGTAAAAACGAATAATAAAAATTTACGTCGTTTTTGTATGCTGTTTTTACGCGTTAAAAACGCAGATTAAAGCTTCAAAACTGATGCTGTTTTGCCTAAAATAAAGCATTTTTCAAGCATTTTAGATCGTTGAAATCGTTCAAATAGACGCAATATTAATAAAAACGAATATTAAAAAATTCGTCGTTTTTTATGCTGTTTACGCGTTAAACGCAGATTAAAAAACTCAAAAATTGCTGTTTGCTAAAATAAAGCATTTTCGGCATTTTAGATCGTTGAAATCGTTCAAATAGACGCAATATTAATAAAAACGAATAATAAAAATTTGTCGTTTTTATGCTGTTTCACGCGTTAAAACGCAGATTAAAAGTTCAAAAATTGCTGTTTGCTAAAATAAGCATTTTCAAGCATTTTTAGATCGTTGAAATCGTTCAAATAGACGCAATATTAATAAAAACGAATAATAAAAAATTTCGTCGTTTTATGCTGTTTTTACGCGTTAAAACGCAGAATAAACTCAAAACGTGCTGTTTTTGCTAAAATAAGCATTTTCAAGCATTTTAGATCGTTGAAATTGTTCAAATATACGCAATAATGTGAAAACGAATAATAAAATGTCGTCGTTTTTGTGCTGTTTTACGCGTTAAACGCAGATTAAAACTCAAAACGTGCTGTTTTTGCTAAAATAAGCATTTTCAAGCATTTTAGATCGTTTGAAATCGTTCAAATAGACAATATTAATAAAAACGAATAATAAAAAATTTGACGTTTTTTTATGCTGTTTTACGCGTTAAAACGCAGATTAAAGCTCAAAACGTGCTGTTTTGCTAAAATAAGCATTTTCAAGCATTTTTAGATCGTTGAAATCGTTTAAATAGAAGCAATATTAATAAAAACTAATAATAAAAATTCGTCATTTTTATGGTGTTTTACGCGTTAAAACGCGGTTAAAGCTCAAAACGTGCTGTTTTGCTAAAATAAGCATTTTCAAGCATTTTTAGATCGTTAAAATCGTTCAAATAGACGCAATATTAATAAAAACGAATAATAAAAATTTCGTCGTTTTTATGCTGTTTTACGCGTTAAAACGCAGCATAAAACTTTCAAAACGTGCTGTTTTGCTAAAATAAGCATTTTCAAGCATTTTTTAGATCGTTAAAATCGTTCAAATAGACGCAATATTAATAAAAACGAATAATAAAAATTTCGTCGTTTTTTATGCTGTTTTACGCGTTAAAACGCAGCATAAAGCTCAAACGTGCTGTTTTAGCACAAAATAAGCATTTTTCAAGCATTTTAGATCGTTTGGGGAAATCGTTCAAATAGAAGCAATGTTAAAGAAAAAACGAATAATAAAAATTAAGTCGTTTTTATGCTGTTTTTACGCGTTAAAACGCAGATTAAGCTCAAAACGTGCTGTTTTGCTAAAATAAGCATTTTCAGAAGCATTTTTAGATCGTTGGAAATCGTTCAAATAAGACGCAATATTAATAAAAAACGAATAATAAAATTCGTCGTTTTTATGCTGTTTTACGCGTTAAAACGCAGATTAAAGCTCAAAACTGCTGTTTTGCTAAAATAACATTTTCAAGCATTTTGTAGATCGTTTGAAATCCCCGTTTCAAATAGAAGCGATATTCGGCAAAAACGAATAATAAAAAATTCGTCGTTTTTTTATGCTGTTTTACGCGTTAAAACGCAGATTAAAGCTCAAAACGTGCTGTTTTTGCTAAAATAAAGCATTTTCAAGCATTTTTAGATCGTTGGGAAATCGTTCAAATAAACGCAATAAAATAAAAAACGAATAATAAAATTTCGTCGTTTTATGCTGTTTGCGCGTTAAAACGCAGAATAAAGCTCAAACGTGCTGTTTTGCTAAATAAAGCATTTTAAGCAGATCGTTGAAATCGTTCAAATATACGCAATATTAATAAAAACGAAAGATAATAAAAGAAATTTCGTCGTTTTATGCTTTGTTTTACGCGTTAAAACGCAGATTAAAGCTCAAAACGTGCTGTTTTGCTAAAATAAAAAGCATTTTCAAGCATTTTAGATCGCGAAATCGTTCAAATAGACGCAATATTAATAAAAACGAATAATAATAAAAATTTCGTCGTTTTTATGCTGTTTTTACGCGTTAAACGCTGATTAAAGCTCAAAACGTGCTGTTTTGCTAAAATAAGCATTTTCAAGCGACAGATCGTTGAAATCGTTCAAATAGAAGCGATATTAATAAAAACGAATAATAAAAAATTCGTCGTTTTTTTATGCTGTTTTTACGCGTTAAACGCAGATTAAAGCTCAAAACGTGCTGTTTTTGCTAAAATAGCATTTTCAAGCATTTTAGATCGCGTTGAAATCACGTTCCGTCAGAAGCGCAATAAAAATAAAAACGAATATTAATAAAAATTTCGTCGTTTTTTGTTTACGCGTTAAAACGCAGAATAAAGCTCCAAAACGTGCTGTTTTGCTAAAATAATAAAAGCATTTTCAAGCATTTTAGATCGTTGAAATCGTTCAAATATACGCAATATTAATAAAAACGAATAATAAAATTTCACGTCGTTTTTATGCTGTTTACGCGTTAGAAACGCGAATTAAAGCTCAAAAGAAACGTGCTGTTTTGCTTTAAAATAAAAGCATTTCAAAGCATTTTAGATCGTTGAAATCGTTCAAAATAGACGCAATTTAATAAAAAACGAATAATAAAAATTTCGTGGTGCATGCTGTTTTACGCGTTAAAACGCTGATTAAAGCTCAAAACGTGCTGTTTTGCTAAAATAAGCATTTTCAAGCATTTTGGATCGTTGAAATCGTTCCAAATGGGCGCAATATTAATAAAAACGAATAATAAAAATTCGTCGTTTTTTATGCTGTTTTACGCGTTAAAACGCAGATTAAAGCTCAAAACGTGCTGTTTTGCTGAAATAAACATTGTCAAGCATTTTAGATCGTTGAAATCGTTTAAATAGAAGCAATATTAATAAAAACTAATAATAAAATTCGTCATTTTATGCTGTTTTACGCGTTAAAACGCAGATTTAAAAACTCAAAACGCTGTTTTTGCTAAAATAAGCATTTTCAAGCATTTTAGATCGTTGAAATCGTTCAAATAGAAGCGATATTAATAAAAAACGAATAATAAAAATTCGTCGTTTTTTATGCTGTTTTACGCGTTAAAACGCAGATTAAGAAAAGCTCAAAACGTGCTGTTTTTTGCTAAAATAAGCATTTTCAAGCATTTTAGATCGTTGAAATCGTTCAAATAAACGCAATAAAAATAAAAACGAATAATAAAAATTTCGTCGTTTTTATGCTGTTTTACGCGTTAAAACGCAGAATGAAAGCTCAAAAACGTGCTGTTTTGCTTTAAAATAAGCATTTTCAAGCATTTTAGATCGTTGAAATCGTTCAAATATACCCAATATTAATAAAAACGAATAATAAAATTTCGTCGTTTTATGCTGTTTTGCGTTAAAACGCAGATTAAAGCTCAAAACGTGCTGTTTTGCTAAAATAAGCATTTTCAAGGCATTTTAGATCGTTGAAATCATTCAAATAGACGCAATTTTAATAATAAAAACGAATAATAAAAATTTCGTCGTTTTTAACATTGTTTTTTACGCGTTAAAACGCTGATTAAAACTCAAACGTGCTGTTTTGCTAAAATAAGCATTTTCAAGCATTTTGGATCGTTGAAATCGTTCAAATAGACGCAATATTAATAAAAACGAATAATAAAAATTCGTCGTTTTTATGCTGTTTTACGCGTTAAAACGCAGATTAAAGCTCAAAACGTGCTGTTTTGCTGAAACCGTATTGTCCAGAAGCATTTTTAGATCGTTGAAATCGTTTAAATAGAAACAATATTAATAAAAACTAATAATAAAAATTCGTCATTTTTATGCTGTTTTGCGTTAAAACGCTGATTAAAAGCTCAAACGTGCTGTTTTGCTAAAATAAGCATTTTCAAACATTTTAGATCGTTAAAATCGTTCAAATAGGCAAAATATTAATAAAAAACGAATAATAAAAAGAATTTCGTCGTTTTATGCTGTTTTACGCGTTAAAACGCAGGGAATAAACTCAAAACGTGCTGTTGTTTTGCTAAAATAAAGCATTTTCAAGCATTTTTAGATCGTTTGAAATCGTTCAAATAGAAGCAATGTTAAGAAAAACGAATAATAAAAATTCGTCGTTTTATGCTGTTTTACGCGTTAAAACAGCGATTAAAGCTCAAAACGTGCTGTTTTGCTAAAATAAGCATTTTCAAGCATTTTGGATCGTTAGAAATCGTTCAAATAGACGCAATATTAATAAAAACGAATAATAAAAAGTGCGTCGTTTTTATGCTGTTTTACGCGTTAAAACGCAGATTAAAGCTCAAAACGTGCTGTTTTGCTAAAATAAACATTGTCAGAAAGCATTTTAGATCGTTGAAATCGTTCAAATAGAAGCAATATTAATAAAAAACGAATAATAAAATGTCGTCGTTTTTATGCTGTTTACGCGTTAAAACGCAGATTAAACTCAAAACGTGCTGTTTTTGCTAAAACAAGCATTTTAAGCATTTTTAGATCGTTGAAATCGTTTAAATAGAAACAATATTAATAAAAACGAATAATAAAATTTAAGTCATTTTTATGCTGTTTTACGCGTTAAAACGCAGATTAAAGCTCAAAACGTGTAACTGTTTTGCTTTAAAATAAGCATTTCAGAAGCATTTTAGATCGTTGAAATCGTTCACATAGACGCAATATTAATAAAACGAATAATAAAAATTCGTCGTTTTTATGCTGTTTTTACGCGTTAAAACGCAGATTAAAAGCACAAAACGTGCTGTTTTTGCACAAAATAGCATTTTCAAGCATTCACAGATCGTTGAAATCGTTTAAATAGAAGCAATATTAATAAAAACTAATAATAAGAATTCGTCATTTTTTATGCTGTTTTACGCGTTAAAAACGCAGATTAAAAACTCAAAACGTGCTGTTTTGCTAAAATAAGCATTTTCAAAGCATTTTAGATCGTTAAAATCGTTCAAATAGACGCAATATTAATAAAAACGAATAATAAAAAATTTCGTCGTTTTATGCTGTTTTGCGCGCGTTAAAACGCAGAATAAAAGCCAGGCATGCTATTTTGCTAAAATAAGCATTTTCGAAATTTAGATCGTTGAAATCGTTCAAATAAACGCAATAAAAACGAATAATGTACCGTCGTTTTATGCTGTTTCGTTAAAACGGCAGAATAAAGTCTAAAATCGCGTTGTTTTAAGGTTAAAATAAGATTTTCAAGCATTTTAGATCGTTGAAATCGTTCAACATACGCAATATTAATAAAAAAACGAATAATAAAAAATTTCTGTCGTTGTTTTACGCGTTAAAACGGTGATTAAAGCTCAAAACGTGCTGTTTTGCTAAAAATAAGCATTTTCAAGCATTTTAGATCGCTTTCGAAATCGTTCAACAGACGCAATTTTTAATAAAACGAATAATAAAAATTCTCTGTCGTTTTGCTGTTTTACGCGTTAAAACGCTGATTAAAGCTCAAACGTGTTGTTTTGCTGCTAAAATAAGCATTTTCTTTTAAGCATTTGATCGTTGAAATCGTCTAAATAGACGTAATATTAATAAAAAACGAATAATAAAAATCTGTCGTTTTATGTTGTTTTACAAGTTAAAACGTAGATTAAAGCTCAAAACGTGCTGTTTTATAAAATAAACATTGTCAAGCATTTTAGATCGTTGAAATCGTTTAAACGCACGGTTCGCTGTTCCACAATGTCCATCTGTCGCGTTTCGAACCGTTCAAAACCACCACCACGTTCTGTCCAGTTCACAAACGACAAAGTTTAAACGTGTTGTTTCGCTAAATAAGATTTCTACATTTTGATCGTTGGAATCGTTCAAATAGACGCAATATTAATAAAAACGAATAATAAAAATTCGTCGTTTTATGCTGTTTTACGCGCGTTAAAACGCAGACAAAAGCTCAAAACGTGCCGTTTTCATAAAATAAATACTGTCAAGCATTTTAGATCGTTGAAACCGTCAAATATACAATATTAATAAAAAAACGAATAATAAAATGTCGTCGTTTTTATGCTGTTTTACGCGTTAAAACGCAGATTAAAAGCTCAAAAAACGCTGTTTTGCTAAAACAAGCATTTTGGCATTTTAGACGTTGAAATCGTTTAAATAGAAGCAATATTAATAAAAAAAAAAACGAATAAATAAAAATTCGTCATTTTATGCTGTTTTACGCGTTAAAACGCGATTAAAGCTCAAAACGCGCTGCTGTTCTGCCATAAAAATGGCACTTTCAAGCATTTTAGATCGTTGAAATCGTTCACATAGACGCACATACAAAACAATACGTACCCGTCGTTTTATGCCGGTTTTACGCGTTAAAAAACGCAGATTAAAGTCGCCAAAACGTGCTGTTTTGCTAAAATAAGCATTTTCAAGCATTCTAGATCGTTGAACCGTTTAAATAGAAGCAATACATTAAAAACTACAATAAATAAAAAATTCGCCATTTTTATGCTGTTTCGCCGCGTTAAAAACGCAGATTAAAGCCTCAAAACTTGCTGTTTTGCTAAAATAAGCATTTTCAAGCATTTTTGATCGTTGAAATCGTTCAAATAAAGCGATATTAATAAAAACGAATAAAAAAAAATTCGTCGTTTTTATGCTGCTTTACGCGTTAAAACGCAGATTAAAGCTCAAAACGTGCTGTTTTGCTAAAATAAGCTTTTTTCAAGCATTTTAGATCGTTGAAATCGTTCAAATAAACGCAAAAAATAAAAACGAATAATAAAAATTTTCGTTTTATGCTGTTTACGCGTTAAATCGCAGAATAAAGCTCAAAACTTGCTGTTTTGCTAAAATAAGCATTTTCAAGCATTTTAGATCGTTGAAATCGTTCAAATATACGCAATATTAAAAAAAACGAATAATAAAAATTTCGTCGTTTTATGCTGTTTTACGCGTTAAAACGCAGTTTAAAAATCAAAACGTCTGTTTTGCTAAAATAAGCATTTTCAAGCATTTTAGATCGTTGAAATCGTTCAAATAGACGCAATTTTAATAAAAACGAATAAAAAATTTCGTCGTTTTTTTGCTGTTTTAGGGGTTAAAACGCTGATTAAACTCAAAACGTGCTGTTTTGAAAAATAAGCATTTTCAAGCATTTTAGATCGTTGAAATCGTTAAAAATAGACGCAATTTTAATAAAAACGAATAATAAAAATTTCGTCGTTTTTATGCTGTTTTACGCTTTAAAAACGCGGGTTGCAAGCTCAAAACGTGCTGTTTTGCAAAATAAAGCATTTTCAAGCTTTTTTAGATCGTTGAAATCGTTCAAATAGACAATATTAATAAAACGAATAATAAAAATTCGTCTTTTTATGCAGTTTTACGCGTTAAAACGCAGATTAAAGCTCAAAACGTGCTGTTTTGCTAAAATAAACATTGTCAAGCATTTTAGATCGTTGAAATCGTTCAAATAAAAACAATATTAATAAAAACGAATAATAAAATGTCGTCGTTTTTATGCTGTTTTCGCGTTAAAACGCAGTTAAAGCTCAAAACGTGCTGTTTTGCTAAAATAAGCATTTTCAAGCATTTTTAGATCGTTGAAATCGTTTAAATAGAAGCAATATTAATAAAAACTAATAATAAAAAATTCGTCATTTTTATTCTGTTTTACGCGTTAAAACGCAGATTAAAGCTCAAAACTTTGCTTTTTTTGCTAAAATAAGCATTTTCAAGCATTTTAGATCGTTAAAATCGTTCAAATAGACGCAATATTAATAAAAACGAATAATAAAAATTTCGTCGTTTTTATGCTGTTTTACGCGTTAAAACGCAGAATAAAGCTCAAAACGTGCTTTTTTTGCTAAAATAAGCATTTTCAAAGCATTTTAGATCGTTGAAATCGTTCAAATAAAAACAATGTTAAGAAAAAAAGAATAATAAAAATTCGTCTTTTTTATGCTGTTTTACGCGTTAAAACGCAGTTTAAAAAGCTCAAAACGTGCTGTTTTGCTAAAATAACATTTTCAAGCATTTTAGATCGTTGAAATCGTTCAAATAGAAGCGATATTAATAAAGACGAATAATAAAAATTCGTCGTTTTTATGCTTTTTTACGCGTTAAAACGCAGATTAAAACTCAAAACGTGCTGTTTTGCTAAAATAAGCATTTTCAAGCATTTTAGATCGTTGAAATCGTTCAAATAAACGCAAAAAAAATAAAAACGAATAATAAAATTTTGTCGTTTTTTGCTGTTTTACGCGTTAAAACGCAGAAAAAAAGCTCAAAACGTGCTTTTTGCTAAAATAAGCATTTTCAAGCATTTTAGATCGTTGAAATCGTTCAAATAAAGAAATAAAAAAAAAACGAATAAAAAAAATTTTCCCGTCGTTTTATGCTGTTTTACGCGTTAAAACGCAGATTAAACCAAACGTGCTGTTTTGCAAAAATAAGCATTTTCAAGCATTTTGATCGTTGAAGTTAAATAAAAGCAATTTAAAAAAACGAATAAAAAAAAATTCGTCTTTTTTGTTTTTTAGGTTAAAACGCGATTAAAGCTAAAAACGTGCTTTTTTTTGCAAAATAAGCATTTTCAAGCATTTTAGACGTTGAAATCGTTCAAATAACGCTTTTTAAAAAAAAAAACGAAAATAAAAATTTCGTCGTTTTTATGCTTTTTTACGCGTTAAAACGAAAAAAAAAAACCCCAAAACGGCGTTTTGCTAAAAATAAGATTTCGCATTTTAGATCGTTGAAATCGTTCAAATAGACGCAATATTAATAAAACGAATAATAAAAAATTCGTCTTTTTTATGCGTTTTACGCGTTAAAACGCAGATTAAAGCTCAAAACGTGCTGTTTTGCTAAAATAAACATTGTCAAGCATTTTAGATCGTTGAAATCGTTCAAATGGGAGAAATATTAATAAAAACGAATAAAAAAAAATTGTCGTCGTTTTTATGCTGTTTTACGCGTTAAAACGCAGTTTAAAAAGCTAAAAACGTGCTGTTTTGCTAAAATAAGCATTTTCAAGCATTTTAGATCGTTAAATCTTTTAAATAAAAGCAATATTAATAAAAACAATAATAAAAATTCGTCTTTTATTCTGTTTTACGCGTTAAAACGCAGATTAAGCTCAAAACGTGCTTTTTTTGCTAAAATAAGCATTTTCAGCATTTTAGATCGTTAAAATCGTTCAAATAGACGCAATATTAATAAAAAACGAATAATAAAAATTTCGTCGTTTTATGCTTTTTTTTACGCGTTAAAACGCAAAATTAAAGCTCAAAACGTGCTTTTTTTGCTAAAATAAGCATTTTCAAGCATTTTAGATCGTTGAAATCGTTCAATAGAAGAAAGTTAAAAAAAAACGAAATAAAAAATTCGTCGTTTTTTGCTGTTTTACGCGTTAAAACGCAGATTAAAGCTCAAACGCTGTTTTGCTAAAATAAGCTTTTTCAGCATTTTTAGATCGTTGAAATCGTTCAAATAGAAGCAATATTAATAAAAAACGAATAATAAAAATTTCGTCTTTTTTATGCTGTTTTACGCGTTAAAACGCAAAATTAAACTCAAAACGTGCTGTTTTGCTAAATAAGCATTTTCAAGCATTTTAGATCGTTGAAATCGTTCAAATAAACGCAATAAAAAAAAAACGAATAATAAAAATTTCGTCTTTTTTATGCTGTTTTACGCGTTAAAACGCAAAATTAAAGCTCAAACGTGCTGTTTTGCTAAAATAAGCATTTTCAAGCATTTTTAGATCGTTGAAATCGTTAAAGAAGCAATTTAATAAAAACGAATAATAAAAATTCGTCTTTTATGCTGTTTTACGCGTTAAAACGCAGATTAAAGCTCAAAACGTGCTGTTTTGCTAAAATAAGCATTTTCAAGCATTTTGACCGTTGAAATCGTTCAAATAGACGCAATTATTAAAAAAAAACGAATAATAAAAATTTCGTCGTTTTTATGCTGTTTTACGCGTTAAAACGCTGAATAAAGCTAAAACGTCCCGTTTTGCTAAAATAAGCATTTTCAAGCATTTTAGATCGTTGAAATCGTTCAAATAGACGCAATATTAATAAAAACGAATAATAAAAAATTCGTCGTTTTATGCTGTTTTACGCTTTAAAAACGCAGATTAAAGCCAAAACGTGCTGTTTTTGCTAAAATAAACTTTCAAGCATTTTGATCTTTGGGAAATCGTTCAAATAGGGCAATATTAATAAAAACGAATAATAAAAATTCGTCGTTTTATGCTGTTTTACGCGTTAAAACGCAGTTTAAAAAGCTCAAAACGTGCTGTTTTGCTAAATAAGCTTTTTCAAGCATTTTAGATCGTTGAAATCGTTTAAATAAAAGCAATATTAATAAAAACTAATAATAAAAATTCGTCATTTTATTCTGTTTTACGCGTTAAAACGCAGATTAAAGCTAAAAAACGTGCTGTTTTGCTAAAATAAGCATTTTCAAGCATTTTTAGATCGTTAAAATCGTTCAAATAGACGCAATATTAATAAAAAACGAATAATAAAAATTTCGTCGTTTTATGCTGTTTTACGCGTTAAAACGCAGATTAAAGCTTTAAACGTCTGAATTCGCTAAAATAAGCATTTTAAAGCAATTATAGAATGTTGAACGTTTTCATTTACGCGTTATAACGAATAATAAACGTGTTTTATGCTGAATAACGCATTTTAAATTTAGATTAAAGTTCAAATACGCATTTTGCTAAAAACGCAAGCATTAAGTCGTTAGAATCGTTCAAATTGACGCGTTATAATAAAATAAATAATCAAAAGTGCTGTTTTGCTAAAATGCTGTTTTCAGCTTTTAAAATCGCTGTTAAATGTTCAAATGGCTGTTTTACTAAAAATAAGCATTTTCAACATTTAGATCGTTTTTATCGTTCAAAAAACGCAATTAATAAATATTAAAATAAAAAACGTTCGCGTTTTTATAAGCTTTTTAGCAGTTAAGAGATTGTGAAAACGTTCTGATTAGACGCTAAAATAAAATGAAAATAGATAGTTCAAAATCGTTTAATAGATTTATTTAAAAAAAAAATTAATAAAATTCGTGCTGTTTTCTAGCTGTTTACGCGTGAACGCAGTTTAATGCTCAAAATCGTTTTGCTAAAATAAGCATTTTAAGAATTAGATAATAAAATCGTTTTAATGAAGAATATTTAAAAACGATAAAAAATTCAAATGCGTTGTTTTAAAATAACGCATTTTAAAGCATTTTAATCGTTGTTTTCTAAAATAAGAAATTTTAAGCATTTAGATCGTTGAAATCGTTCAAATAGAAGAATATTAATAAAAACGAATAATAAAAATCGCCTTTTAGCTGTTTTACGCGTTAAAAACGCAGATTAAAGCTAAAAACGTGCTGTTTTGCTAAAATAAGCATTTTCAGCATTTTAGACGCTGAAATCGTTGAAATAGAGCAATTTAAAAAACGAATAATAAAAATTCGTCGTTTTATGCTGTTTTACGCGTTAAAACGCAGATTAAAGCTCTAAAACGCGCTGTTTTGCTTGCTTTTCAAGCATTTTTAGACGTTGAAATCGTTCAAATACACCAAAAAATAAAACGAATAAAAAAAATTTTCGTCGTTTTATGCTGTTTTACGCGTTAAAACGCAGAATAAAGCTCAAAACCGCTGTTTCGCAAAATAAGCATTTTCGCTTTTTAGATCGTTGAAATCGTTCAACAGACGCAATATTAATAAAAACGAATAATAAAATTCGCCGTTTTCCCCCGTTTACGCGTTAAACGCAGATTAAAGCTCAAAACGTGCTGTTTTGCTAAAAAGCATTTTCAAGCATTTTATCGTCGAAATCGTTCAAATGAAGCAATATTAATAAAAACGAATAATAAAAAATTCGTCGTTTTATGCTGTTTAACGCGTTAAACGCAGATTCCCTCAAACGGCGTTTTGCTAAATAAGCATTTTCAAGCATTTTAGATCGTTGAAATCGTTCAAATAGACGAATATTAATAAAAACGAATAAAAATTCGTCGTTTTATGCTGTTTACGGTTAAAAACGCAGATTAAAGCTCAAAACGCGCTGTTTTGCTAAAATAAGCATTCTCAAGCATTTTAGATCGTTGAAATCGTTCAAGAAAGACGCACATTAATAAAACGAATAATAAAAATCTCTGCTCGTTTTCTTTTATGCTGTTCCACGCGTTAAAACGCTGATTAAAAGCTCACAAAACGCGCTGTTTTGCTAAAATGCTACTTTCGCTACTCTTAGATCGTTGAAATCTTCCAACAGACGCAATATTACAAAAACGAATAATAAAAAAATTCGTCGTTTTCTTTTATGCTGCTTCACCCGTTAAAACGTAGACAAAAGCTCAAAATTGCTGGTTTCTACAAAATAAAGTATTTCGCTAAGTTATTTTATCGTTGAAATTGTTCAAATAGAAGCAAATATTAATAAAACGAATAACAAAAAAAATTTCGTCGTTTTACGCTATTTTACGCGCTAAAACGCAGATTAAAGCTCAAAACGTAAGGTTTTGCCAAAATGCTACTTCGCCATCTTGTGATCGTTAAAATCGCTCAAATGGTAGCTAAATATTAATAAAAACCAATAAATAAAAAATTCGTCATTTTTATGTTGTTTACGCGTTAAAACGCAGATTAAAGCTCGTAAACGTGCCGTTTGCTAAAATGCTACTTCAAGCATTTTAGACTGCCGAAATCGTTCAACAGAAGCGATATTACCAAAACGAAATGAATAAAAATTCGTCGTTTTATGTTGTTTTACGCAGTTAAACGCAGATTAAAAACTCAAACGCGCTGGTTTTGCTAAAATGCTACCTTCTCGCCACGCAGATCGCTGAAACCGTTCAAACAAAAGCAATATTAATAAAACGCAATGGCACCCGTCGTTTTATAA